>NC_138293.1:64512500-64750000 GCF_965601325.2 Salmo salar | reverse complement strand
TGATGCAACAACAGTACACTTTACTTGAACACTCTGTCATATGGGCTAGGCTATAATACTAAACAGTCAGTTGGCTATGCTCAAAGCTATGCTCAGTCAGTGTCAAATCTGTTTTCATAATAACCTGTCCTGTCATGATATGTTATGACAGTGTTATAGCCCATATTATGGCGCTTTCACATAGTCTAGCCCTATAAACAAAGGCCTACATAGGCCTAGACAGACAGACAGACAGACAGACAGACAGACAGACAGACAGACAGACAGACAGACAGACAGACAGACAGACAGACAGACAGACAGACAGACAGACAGACAGACAGACAGACAGACAGACAGACAGATGCCTACACACAGACACACGTTTTCTATGCACTGTATGCGGTCACAGGCCATGCTTCATTCTTCACATTTCTAAACATCTGTGACCTAAGGAGTGATTTGATGTCATCTGGTTCAACATGATGTGACATGTACAAGGCTGTGAAGATGATGTGGCATATAGCCTACAACAAGTAGCGTACAGTAGACCTACAGATGGTAGGCTAAATAGGCCTATTTGTTTTCTCATCTGCTGCTTTGATGGCCTCCAACAATTATGATTTGAGATCTTCAAATGTGTGATGTATGCCAGTTGCTTTCAAATAATCTGAAATAAAAGATAGGCCTTTCATGCCAATGGTTGACCTGCAGGTCAGGGATGGATATGTATGGAGCTACCTTTTCCATCCGCATGTGGGTTTATCCAAGAAAGTCACTATTTAAGATCAGGTGGTAAAGGCAACAATAGGGTAGACAAATATCACATGAACCAATGTAGGTTTTCTTGTCATATAGGCTAAGCTACCAGCTCTATAAAACACTCGTAGAAAAAAGGGGTTCCAAAAGGGTTCTTCAGCTGGCCCCATAGGAGAACCCTTTTTGGTTCCAGGTACCCTTTTGGGTTCCAGGTAGAACCCTTTTGTGTTCCATGTAGAACCCTCTGTGGAAAGGGGTTCTACCTGGAACCAAAAAGGGTTCTTCAGAGGGTTCTAATATGGAGAAAGCCTATGGGAACAGCCAAGGAACCATTTTAGGTTCTAGATAGCACTTTTTTTCTAAGAGTCTATTGTTCTGCAGTTTAGGGTGCTGACTCTGAGGCACTTTTCTGTTATTTTACTGAACCTTTATGTCCTATCGACCAAGGCCAGTTAAATTGTTGATGAAACTCTTGAATTCAAATGAAAAGACAGGCCTGTAGCGGCATTGAATGCAAGCCTTGTTCGTCTTATTATCGGGTTAATTAAAGCTAGGATCTGACAATGTCACCCGGTTGTAGAAAAACGGATTTAAATGCAATGTCTCCCGGGACTACGTGTCAAGGGCTGCTTTTCACTGAGCCCGTGCGCCTGGATGGGGTTACGATCAGAATTGACAAGAAGCAATTATTGAATTTTAGATGTTCAAAAAATACATGAATGGTTGGAATTATTCATAAAACATCTGTAAAACATGATAAACTTAGTTAAAATACAAAGAGAAAGGCATCTGAGCCAACTCTAACCACATCTTTGTACGGGAGAGGGATAAAACGGCCAGATCCTGAAACATTTCTAAGGAGTTCATTAAAATGTACACATTGAAATGCAGAGGGGTGCTATTTGGGCTTGAGGTCAAGTGACGAACGGATTATATACTTCCTCATAATAATATTAATTAAACAATTTGCATGCTAATAAGGTAACAATTATCACGGTTTCTGTTGAGAGATTCGGGTTATTACAACACGCCAATCCGGATGCCAAGGGTCAGGGAGTGAGTGGGGAGCGAAATTTCAACTGAGATTAGCATTATGACAGCACCAGACATGGGATAAATAAAGTCGAATTAATTTTCTCTGTAGCCTAAAGAGCAGAGAGACAGAACTACTAGACCTACTTAGACAGGATTGATTCGCTTTATTCACAACACATTTCTTTACATTAGCGAGTGGGGAAACACGGACTAGTCCTATGAAGGTCTCCGGACAAATAGCATAATGTAATAGATATGAATGGTTCGGAGCTTCCCCGCAGTAGACGATGGTCATATAGTTTTGTTAACCTTTTACACAATCATAAATGTCCTCCGTTTTCTCTGGAGATGAGTCTATTTTGAACTTCGAGAATAAATAACCTCTAGGCATATAAAGGTAAATATAATACAATTATAGATAGATAGATAGATAGATAGATAGATAGATAGATAGAGAGATAGAGAGATAGAGAGATAGAGAGAGAGAGAGAGATAGATAGATAGATAGATAGATAGATAGATAGATAGATAGATAGATAGATAGATAGATAGATAGATAGATAGATAGATAGATAGATAGATAGATAGATAGATAGATAGATAGATAGATAGATCAGATGACACACTGGTGCTGCACATCGAGGCTACAATGTTTTATTTGTTTGCCTCATAAAGACAGCATTAGCCTGCCTACATGAGTTCAAAACTAGCTTACCAAAAAATTATAACAATAACTACAAAACCGTATACACAAGAAGCTACTTTATTAACCTGGGAAAAATTCTCACACGTTTCTAAATTAAGTCTCATTAATTACAGTATAAGTGCTGGGGAATAAGGGTTCACATTTCTTCCTAATATCGTTCCTCTTATTAGCAGAAGATTAATTAGTGTGTGATGTAATTAATAACTTAACATCTGCCTTTTTTTCAATCAGCCTATCGACAGCAGGCTGAGGAGTCGATCGCCCCCTTTTATCAACATCCAGTTACATTGCACGCGAATTGGTTGTAGTCTCGAATAAAATTTGACAGCATTTGGATGATAAATGTCTTTGTGTAAAATTAGGGGATTTGTAACTCGGCATCGATTAATAGAGAGAGTAAACATTTAAAACGCCATAACATGTTGACCAAAAACTGTGACTAGCCTCTCCGTCATTTTAGATGTGGGAGCGAGCGTTCGAAATTAGTCCATCTCTTTCACCTTTTACTGAGCTTCAATCTGATCACTCTCTCTTGGTGGTCCCCCGTGTAGTTGTGATGTAGTTTTTATCAAAGCCCTCCTGTCTTGTTGTGACAGCTCTGATATTGTTTATTGAGGTGGATGTCAGGTTTAATTAGCAATCGATATGGAAAGCGTTTGCAGACCGCGCCTCTGACGTCATACTCGATTACCGTTTCTCATTGGTCTCAAATTCCCAAAGCCTAGTCTAATTATTGGAAGGTTCATGTTGATAAAGTACAGCTCATCCTTCCCTCCACATCATGTCCCCTCCTCGCTGGCCACACTCACTGCATGCTTTTTAAATTCACACCACCAGCCTCCAGACGTCGTTTCCTTTTGCCTAGGAGATGATGGACAGCAGGATACTGGATACACCTCATGCCCAGTTCGGAGGCTCTCTCGGCGGGATGGTGGGCTTTCCGTACCATCTAAGCCACCATCATGTTTACGAATTAGCCGGTCATCAACTTCAATCTGCGGCCGCAGTTCCTTTTTCAATAGACGGATTACTTAATGGTTCCTGCACAGCTTCAGTGGTTAATTCGAACCCCCTCTTGTCTGGCTGTGGTATGAATGGAGATAACCAGCAGTACAAGCTGACAGGTAAGCAAAACGAAATACAATACTTATCAAAAGGTTGGCTGTAGATCAAAGGGCTAAACAAAGAACTGAAAGTCTCTGTATATCCTATCCTGTATATCCTCTCCATAAAGCGTTAAAGACGGAATCCAAATCCTAAGAAACAAAGAAGCAGTCTTCTGCTTTCAAATTAGGCTATATGCAATTCATTTCAGTGGAGAGCAGCATACGAGCTCAGCTCCAAACGTGAAAACCCCTTGTGTTGTGACAGGGTGGGAAAAATCACTATTTCTCTATTGTTAGTAGAATGTTTTACTGTGTTATTGTTATTATTATCAGGATCAATATTGTGTGATTAATAGTCTATTATTACTACTATTTTCTTACCATCGAAAACGGACATAATAGCCCAATTTATTAGACAATATTTGATTAATTTCTTTATAAAGGACCACAGAAAGAACGTATCCTTGCAAAAATCATTCAGGCTACTTTTGCGTCTCTCTCACACTCTCTTGTTTTGTATTCTCATGCTAGATTCGTGTGACCCAGACAAGGATAGCCCTGGTTGTAAGAGACGACGAACTCGCACAAATTTCACTGGTTGGCAACTGGAAGAATTAGAAAAGGCTTTTAATGAGAGTCACTATCCGGACGTGTTCATGAGGGAAGCACTGGCTCTGAGATTGGACTTGATAGAATCGAGGGTACAGGTAAATATCAACCATATCCACTTTTTGGCATTCACTGTTGTTGGTTTGTTATGATGTGTAGCCTAATGATTCTTAAACACTGATAGGCTGTTTGAACAAAGGAAAGTAGGCCTATTTATTCCCCATGTCTCTTACACAAATATATTACAATGGTCTATTTTAGATATATAACTGTCCTGTAATTCCTGTATCTTTGTTGTTTTGTACTGTGACCAAAAACTCCACAGGGAGCTCGTGTAACATAGGCACATAGAGGCCTATTATAGTATGTGCAGGGTCCATGATCTACATACAGTACGATGCTTCAAAACCGCGAATGAAAGCAAATCATTTTCACAATTTTAAAAAGGAAAAGATTATCAAACGTGAATATGTATTTAAATAACACAATATAAGATATATTTATAGAGAGATAGTCTTCTAAATCAAGGGTGATACGAGCAGCAAACCGAGTATAAAGAGGACCTCTGGTTCAAGGAGAAATACTTAAAATATGGCTAAGCCATGGAATGGTCCGTTCATTTGCTGTACTTGATATTAATAAATTGTGTAGATTCAGTCGACAAGGCTATATTATTTGCACTCAGACATACTCAAAATGAATATATCTACATACATCTACGTATGCACATTCAGTCTTTCCACTTGTATTTTCTTATATAAACCGATAGAACACCCAAGTATACACATACATTTATGAACTTGAATATTGATGAATTTTCAAGTCCTACATTTTTATAAAGGACACACCTTTTCCCCCATCTCTCCTCATCCGTCAAATGTCCATCCACGTGGACTTATTATTGTGATCATTTGCACTTCTGATGTCAAAATCTCATATGTATATTGTGTTATGCACAGAGAAAATGCCAAAAAAATGCTAAAGTGACATGACAAACATAGGACTAAACCAGCGTTTCTCAAACTCGGTCCTCAGGACCCCAAGGGGTGCACGTTTTGGTTTTTGCCCTAGCACTACACAGCTGAAATAATCAACTAATCATCAAGCTTTGATCATTTGAATCAGCTGTGTAGTGCTAGGACAACAACCAAAACGTGGACCCCTTAAGGTCCCAAGGACCGAGTTTGAGAAACGCTGGTTTAGTCCTATATTTGTCATGTCACTTTAGCAATTTTTAGTCAGTTAAGTGTTGGGGGAATTGTTAGTATTTGTAACTATATTAAACCATGTATTGTTATGCATTTGATTGGGACACATGGGCCCATCATAAGCGAGATATATGTTTTCATGGAGCATTTTCCAGATCAGACAGACAGCATTTAACTTTTAATTGAATAACGAAGAAGGCATAAGCACACGGAATAATTGTAGGCCAAGTCGAATTGGAAAGTAAATATGGTTATTTTTGTCATCGCATCTGATAATAAATAATTGTAGGCCTACAAGCAAGAGGCATTGCTCTTTGGTTTTGTGTAATTTGGAACCATCTACAAAACATTATTCCAATGGTTCCCCTCAAATATTAGCCTAAATTATTATTATTAGGCCTATGTATTTTTTAAGAGAGTGGACATCTTCTTTTTGAACATGCGTAACATGATTTGTTTCTCTAATATGCAGGTATGGTTTCAAAATCGTAGAGCTAAGTGGAGGAAAAAAGAAAACACAAAGAAGGGTCCAGGGCGACCAGCTCACAACTCCCACCCAACAACATGCAGTGGAGAGCCCATGGACGCGGAGGAGATCGCCAGGCGAGAACTGGAGAGGATGGAGAAGAAGAAGAGGAAGCAGGAGCGAAGACTGTTGAGGTCCCAGAATAAACTTTTGTCAGGGGACCTATTTCACACCCCAGGATCTGACAGTGACAGCGGAGTGTCACAAGTGACAGACAGTGAACAAAATCCACATTGTGACTCTGTAGGCCGAAACCAAACCCAATCGAGCTGTGACCAAACACCACAAACCCTCCAGAACCAAAGACACTTGAACCAAGATGCTGGTGGATCCGAGCTGGACTCGTCCGACAGCAGTCAACAGTCAAGCATGTGCGCCAACAGCAGAGCCTCCACCCTTCAGAAACTGAACCCATTCAGCGTAGAAAGCCTTCTATCCGACTCCAGACCAAGGCGCAAACCGAACATAGATGGATTTTCTGCCTTACCCTCCTCGCGGCCTTTGATAGGGAAAGGACATTTCTTACTCTATCCTATCACCCAGCCGCTTGGATTCATTGTTCCTCAGACTGCTTTGAAGACAACACCACCAGACTCAGATACTGACAACTCCCCACAAAGAACCCCAGTGAATGACAGCAGCTTATCTGCCAATACTGGACATAAAAACCACAAGGAGTCCAACAATCTCAACGACGCGACAGCAATCAAAGTGCAGGTCAACTTTACCGCGAAAAATACTAGTTCCCCACAGAACAGCCCAGGCCATGTTACCTTTTCCGGTAGAAATTGTAGTCAGCCTTCAGCCAGTTGTAGTGCAACATGTTTCCAAGATGATGATGATTCAAAGTATCTGCCATTAGACAAAAAAGAGCAGTCTGTAAAAGACTACCCAGAGACTTCCGAGTCTGTGACAACCAACTGTCCACCAGAGACAAAGACAGAGACTCAAGATGTCGATATGGAATAATAGACCTATAGGTGAGAAAAAATATTGATAGCGTCAACAACACCTTTCATTTGCCCAAAGCTCAATCACGTCTTAGAATATAAACTCTCATTTTACAGATGACATATATAGCCTATTTTCTGATGATGATGGGTTATAACTGTGTGTGTGTGTGTGTTTGTTGCGTGCGTGCGTGTATATGTGCACGTGTGTGTGTGGTGGTGGTGGTAGTAGTACTAGCCCCCCTGTGTAACGAACTGTAAAAATACATAAAAACCACAAAAATCCTCAAAGGCTGTAAAAAGTATTATAATATTTATATATGTAAGGTTTTCATAAATAAATCGATTGTATACAATAAATCCAAACCGTGTGAGACCTTAAATAGCCCGTATAGTGGGTATAGGTAGCGCTTTCTGCTAAAATCTGATGTTGTATTTTGTGTATTGCTTTAACAAATTTATTCATCTATAAGCCTCACTGAAATGAGGTTACGAGCCGGAGGCGAAAGGACCCGCTCGACTCCTGCAGAGTTTTGATATGAAAGTAATTATTTTCCCGGTGGCTACTGCAGGGATTCAGTTTATTTTAGCCCAAAGGGTTATTATACATTACCGATTTCTAGTGATATGAAATCACATAAACTTCCAAGAATAATAGAATTAGCATGAAAGGCTGGGGTGTCAAATTGAAATAGGAAAATAATAGCCCCGGCAGCTGGGAGTGTGTTTGTGCATATTGGATAGGAGATGGGAATTCGTGGGGCGGAATTTTCATGAGCTTTTCACTTTGTCAGGGCCCTTGTAGCCGGCTATATTAAGATAGATGTTCGATGATATCCCTCATTGTTCTGTCGCTTACATTGATGTTTCTGTGTTATCAGCCTATTGATCATGCGTCGGCTGTAATAGGACGGGCGAAGCAAACGTGCCTATTTACAATAGCAGAACACATTTGTTCTAATAGGGTTGGCGGTCCCCAGGGATGCTGTGCAGGCTCGGGGACATCTGCGCCATGGCAATATTAGCAATGTTGACCAGATCTAAAGTCGAGGTAAGAAAGGAAAGACCATTCACATCGCATACAGCTTGTTTTACAAGATAGGGCCTATAGGTATAACGCACGTGAAAATGCCCTCAATAACACGAACATCTAAATCCTAAAAATGGAAAACATCCATTCCAGTGTGGTGTAGTTGTCCTGAAATACCCAGAGTTCCCTGCTACTCTTTTAGGGTCTTGATTTGCAAATAAATTGAAAATAATCAGAGGGGCAGCTTTACATCTGAGCCGGCGCAAATGAATTTCTGAGCCTGTGTCCCTTTCAAAATATTTACATAATTTTCACCCGATGACTGCTGTTTGCTCAGAGGAAGCAATGACTTATTGGGTGTGGGTGAAGGGGGGCTCTTGGTATAAGAGACAGGCAAAAGTGTATAGGGAAAGGGAAAATTTAATCTCAACAGAGAGTATATAGGCCTATGGCAGAGACAGAAAGTCAATAAGCTAATGAATAACTTATTATTTGATGAAAACAGATCCAAATACAATGGCCCTTGGAAGTCCTCAACCCAACAAAGATAATACTTTTAACTTTTATTAAATATATATTCCTATACCCGACATAATATTTAAAGACATTATCTTCTTATTCAGCCAGCCGCAGCCAGCCCAGCTCCCCCAATTATTGAGCTTTATTTCTGTCAGGGGGTTGCCATTTAGGATATTTGGAAATTAGACGTGTCCTTCAATATATATATGTTTTTTTGTGTGTGTCTTATTTGGAGCGTATGTTGCATGGTAGGGGGTGTTCATGTTTAATTCATTAGCATACTGAACAGGAGTATCGTGGCTGCACACTGGTAGCCTTAAGGTGAAATTAGCGATTTGCTTAAGTAGTTAAGCTTTTTTTTGCCTGAGAGCTGCACGCTGTATGATTCAAGACAAACTATCAATCGATATAGCCCAGGCAGCCTCCAGGAAATGTGTCCTCCATGAATCATACTTTATGAATTCAATTTCTACCCGGAGAAATTTTCAATTTGAACGCCGGATCATTATGGGAGAGTGTAAATTGTTTTTGCTCTATTATGCATCGGACGCCATCATTTTTCTTTCTAATTACGGAGGTGTCAGGTCGGGCTGTCATGCAGGCGCTGATTTTCAATTTAACTGATCATCATGCATTCATTTTCCCATTTGATAAATCTGCTATCTCGACGCCTCTCCATGCCTGGAATGCTAAAAGAGAGACACAGACTGGCAAAGTAATAGGGGCGTATATGCAGCAATAAGTGCAGATCAGGCAGCTAATTTAGCACCTCCTGATATTTCATTTCCATTTTTCATTTTCAACTCTCAAAGGAGGGAAAAGCAGCCCAAAGGCAGAAAGCTCCTTCGTATTCAGCATCAGAGAGGGAAAAAAGACTACGAAAAGCTTGTTTTCAACGACACATCCAAATTGGGATATCAAGCTTAATTAATGCTAATTGAGTTTCTCAATACGTGTTATTTTTATTTAATAGAAACAAATTTGCGCAATTAATTATGAGCGTGATATCAAGAACCTCATTTGCAACATTCTCTTTTCCCTCCCTCGCAGCTTTGAGTAAATTAACTTATTTTGTCATTTCCCATTTTTTTTTGCAAATTAAGGGGGTGAACCAGGAATTATGCCATTGGCATTATTTAAGAATGAAAGAGGCACACTTTTATATTTTTACAACATGCAATGTTCATAGCACACACCAATGTCGAACTAAACAACATAATTATACAGATATGCCTACGAATATATTACTTGTCCATTTACTTTGTTTTTCTTCAGCATTGCATGGGCCTATTGGTGTTAGAAATGAGTGAGTGTAACATCACTTTTTATTCATGAAGCAATTCATTAATTGTTGTCTCATCATTTAATTTGTTACAGTCTCAACTATTTGAAGCTGGCTAGTACACATTATTATAGAAATGAACACAAAGAAAATTGTGTTTAGTGACCTGCTAACTCATTGGTTTTGTAGATTATAGGAAAGTTATTAAGCACTTTTCCTTATACATTTTCCAAGATCATGTTTCCTAACAAGCCTTTAGGATACTTTTGAAGATTCTTTGAGTTTCTAAGTGGTTATTCACGTATTATTGCCAGAGGTTTTCTATAAACTTGTCACTAATAGTATCTGCTTAGCAGGGCTTTGTTTCAGTAGCTCGAAATGAGCATGAATGTAGGACTGTGCCAAATCAATTCAAGATTAGAACGATCAGTCATACACGACAGACATCAAATGACAGATTAGTTTAGCTATTCGATATGGAACTATAGATAGTCCTACAACATAGCTTAGTATATGCGTATATGTCTTGCAAATGTGAGCCTACATTTTCTATAATAATCAAACAGAGCAAATGTACACCAATAATATTAGGCTACAACAACCCATAGACAAAACACGTGACTCAAAATCAATTTAGGCATTGACCGTAAAACAATGCACATGCCTATGATAATCCTATCCCACGTTGCTTGGCCGAGATAAGAGCGATTAAGTCTGTCGGTCCATTAATAAGCATGCGATGTAATAAAATCCTAAAAAAGCATGGCGGAGTTGCTCCAGGATAGGAGCCAAATGTCAAGTAGCATTTTAAGCGATTGTGTTAAAGATCCAAGTGCCAGTGTTTCTCTTTGGGTATCACTGGGACAGAAGGAAGTCCCCTTCATTCTCTCATTCAGCTTCACTGAATTAGCTAAACAACGTTGGTAGCCTAAACTAAAATGACTTCAATTTGACATCAAGTCATTGGCTGCATTGTTGAGATTAGTCGATCATAGTCGTTCATGAACAATGCACTACTAGCCTATAGCACAAACTACAACATGTCTTATAGAGCATCCAGTACATTCAAAGCGTGACAAGAGAGAAGCCAGCAGTCTTTTTTGTAGCTATTGGCCAAGACAAAAACATAAGCTACTATAAGTAGAATGTTGGCTATACACTCTTAAATAAAGTGTTCCAAAATGGTTCTTCGGCTGTCCCCATTGGAGAACCCTTTTTGGTTCCAGGTAGAACTCTTGGGTTACATGTAGAACTGTTTGTGGAAAGGGTTTTGGGTTCCATGTAGAACCCTTTGTGGAAATGGTTTTACATGGAAACCAAAAGGGTTCTACCTGGAACCAAAAAGAGTTCTTCAAAGGGTTCTCCTATATGGGGACAGCCGAAGAACCATTTTAGGTTCTAGATAGCACTTTTTTTTATAAGGGTGTAGAGATGTGTGAAGATGGAAATATTCTATTGAAATGTTTAATGTCTGTTGTGTAATAGGCCCACCCATTTGAAGACCTTCTATAACATTTAATTATCTCATCATCTCAACTGTCGCCTGTCGGCTTTATCTGCAAATTCACGCTTGGAAAGTACAGGCAGTGGGGGACTGAATTATACTCTATCCATCTGTCATATCAACCAACTACATCAAACCATGTGGGAAACAATAAAGGCAACCACCTAGAATGATTTGGTTATTGTAAGGTTTGAGTTATAGGCCTAGCTCCAATCTGCTTTCAGCTACATTCAATATGCCCCAAAATGCTTTCTCTATAGCAAATGCATCTTGTCATATCTGGATGTAGACATTCTGGTGTACATTTGAGGCGTTTGCCATCCATTAATTTGACCTGGAATAAATCAACATCATAAACATGACCCAGAAATGAACACCAACTCCCTTGGTCACTGTGGTTATTAAATATCTAACAGCCTGTGACTGCAGCCCTGCTCTTCTCTGCTAATTATCACCTTGTGAAAAGTGTTTCATTAGCTTTTTTCATTTAATGAACCAACCGCGGAATTCTAGCCAAATAACTAATAAGGGGTCTTCCTCAAAGTCATGAGTAATGACATTTAACATAGGCCTATGTATTCTAGATAGACCTATAGCTTATTCAGCTTATCTAGCCACTCTCAGCTCATGTGTGATATGGATGGATGTACTTCCTCAGTGGACCCGTGTGTCAACACCCACAGATGTAGTGCTTTAAAAAGATCACTCAATCTGTTTCCAAATCCATTCAGTAAAAAAAAATAAAGAAACCTACATGGAATCAATAAGGTGTTGCCACACAAGGTCTTATTTGCTTTACTCTTTTTGCTCCTAGAAATGACATCATGGGTTACATGGAATGAATAGAACGTGCATTTGATTGTATGGCGTTACATTACCAACATCATCCAGCACACATATGCATGATCCACCTGGGTGATACCTACTGTATATAGAAAGCAATTTATGGCTTAAAGCTAGGTTATATTCAGACAGCTTACAGGGCTTTCGCTCCCCACCACCACATGTTTTTCACCTGTGTTGATATGCCACAATGAAGACTAACCACTTTGTGGTGGTTTCTAGAGAACGGCGTAAACAGGCATTTTCCTCTCCCGACTTCCCAGGGAACCTGCGACCCAGAGGTTAATGAAGCGTGAAGTGTGAAAACATCCTGAGATGGGATGAGTTAAACAGTGTCCTCAGATGTTAAGGCAACACTGTCCAAATCTATTTGTGGATGTCAGCTCTTTTCATATGCCTCAAATCAGTCTTTTTCAGAAGGTGAACAAGCCCAATCTATAGATCTGGGCACTTTTCAATCTAGAGGGCTCTTATCTTTTAGTATACTATCGCAAAGTAAAGTAATATATGTGTGTTGTCATAGAATACCCTATGAGAGATTGAATTGAAAGTTCATTAGTTAATAAAATGCAGTCAGAGGATGAAAGCGAAATGGGAAAATGTTGTGGTTTATTATAGGACTTCAACTCCATGATCATTTCAACATCTCCCTCTGTTTGAACATCCGTTTGACATCTAACATTGCATACTGATCATCTCAGACACTGTATCGTAATCAATACGGTGCAACACTAACAAAGTTCACTATTATGAGCTTGATCTCCATATGCTTTGTTGATGATCAGCGTACTTCAATAGAGGGATACATTGAGATATCATTTCCAATGACAGAACTACACTGTAATAAAACAATTCTGGGAGCTTGTAAAAATGGAGCATAATCTCCTGTGGCATCTTGGATCTGTCACTACAAGTCAAATATCCAGATAATAGTAGAAGGGGGGGGGGTACTTTTCAGTTTCAGTTCCAGACCTTAGCTGCCCTTTGGAGTGTGCCTTCAGTTGCACGACGGTCATTAAAGTAGGCTGCCGTTCTGCTGGAGGTTAGGCTTTGTTAAATGATTTGATAGCTGGACTGTTTTCATTGATTTGGGTCAAGCCAAACATAGCAGGACATGAGAGAAATTGCCATAGGGTGTAGTTAACCCAAGGATAATTAGTTATTATTTCAGCCCTTAAAACTGCATTAACCTTTTCCATTTCATACAGGGGATTGGTTCTGATCACACTGTCAGGCAGTGTTCCATCCTCCATCAAATGTTAGCTATAAAAAATCATTACTCAGAACACACCTCAACAGAGAGATTGTCTCCCTGAGTAGTCATTTTTCTCCAGCTTTTTACTTAGAACTATCCTTTTAGAAATGTCCCCAAAAGGCACCGTTTTTAACAACATAAGACAGCTGAATGAAAGAGGTGTCAGAGGTTGGTTCAGAAAAACTTATCAAAGTTACCATGCAGCCTGTAACAATACTCATCAGTGTTGTTTATCAAAGTTACCATGCAGCCTGTAACAATACTCATCAGTGTTGTTTATCAAAGATACCATGCAGCCTGTAACAATACTCATCAGTGTTGTTTATCAAAGTTACCATGCAGCCTGTAACAATACTCATCAGTGTTGTTTATCAAAGTTACCATGCAGCCTGTAACAATACTCATCAGTGTTGTTTATCAAAGTTACTCATCCTCATTGTTTCGATACATAATTACTTTTAAATAACATCCCTCACAATCCGAACTAAACAGTGCATGGCTGGTGTTAGTGATCTTATTTCAGCCTGCAGCGGAATTCTTCTTTAGCTAATAGGCATTTTCTTGTTGCAATTAAAATGGTTTGGCGTGAAGGTCTTGACATGTCCTCCAATAGGCTAGTCACCAGCCCCCAGCTCTTTCCTTCCTTTCGTCATTAAAGTGGTGTTGCAAATGCTTTTTACACATCAAGGCCAAGACCTCAGATTTGACTACTACATGCACATTATTTCATCTTTGGACTCCCTGGTAGTACTGACATGTACAATTCTGTCATTAGGAAGCTCAGGGATGGACCAGACACAGGGTTTCACTTGAGGTCCAGTTTTTTTTTAATGGGCCAGGGGAAATAGGGTCTAACTGGGCCTGAAATGTCACTATCAAAGTGTCCTGTAGACTGTAGAGGAGGAGCATGTTATGGCTCTGTCGCCAGTCCGATCGATCACATTAGAGCAGGAAGTGGGGAAGATCTGACAGGCCAGAAACACTTCAATACTGACACACTCTGTCTGGGAGCTTCAGGCACACTTCTTGAAATAAAAAGAAAGCCTCGTACCAGCCCTGTAAGTGGGTGTGATTAGGCATAAAGGATCCCATTGTGCAAAGGCTGGAAGAAAATTAGAAGTGATAGTGGGACAGAATCAATGCTGTTTTCCTCTCAGAAGTGTGACCATATCCATCAAGAACACCGAGATGTCTAAGGATCGCTTCCCTACCGAACACCTTATCGACGGCTAGAGGAAGAACCTGAGGAAGGAACCTTTTAAGACATAACATTCATTTCAGCGCTATCGATAAGCAGGCCAGCCTTTCAAAATAACCAATTATGGCACAGGAGAAATAATTAAAACACCACCTACAGCTTTTTAAGCCTAATAAATGGGGAGTTGGAGGACATACATTTACTGAACAAATTGAGGTTCTCTCCAGCAGGCAGGCTCCCAAATAGGAATTCAATTAAAAGTAATATATGTAAAGTAGATATCAGTAGGAATTTTAATGCACACTGGTATGCAACTGTGAAGAACAAACATGGATATATTACTTTAACCCGAGATCCCATATGGAAATTCAAATAGAGCTGGTGTTGAAAATTCAAGCATTCACAATAGATTTGCACAGAGACATTCCAATCACTTGGGCTATAACAATGTCCACTGAAATTGGCAAAACAAAGCCCACTAAATCTAATAATCACATTTGGTATGAAACTCAATCTTAATGGCATATTCATGAATAAATGAACAAGACAGCATAGGGGGCAAGACTGTATAGAAGCCACTGCGTTAGGGCTTCTCACATTTCTCTCAGTGCTACGCCATACGCCATGGTTAGTTTTGGCTGTGCAAGGCTGCAGTTTGACTCACTAATCCAATGTGTTTGCCAGCTTTGGGCCACCCTCTGTCCGGGACGTACAGTAATCCTTAGTAATACTGACGGAGCGAGCACAGAGCAGGATGGCTTCTGATCGGGAAATATTGACTGTAATAATTTGTTGCTCGTTCCCAGAAGGTGCACCAGCCATGTTTAATCAACAAACAAAACACCCAATCTAACCCTAACTGGGCTGCCACTCTTTGTGGATCCAGTAGAACAAGTGTCTGCGTGACAACATTTACCCCTCGTTAATTGATAGTTTATGGAGATCCTTATTGAATACTTGTATGGTGGAGTGAAATAAAGACTTTGCTTCTCAGTACTAGCCTATGGCTAGGCCATAATGTTACTGAATTGAAGGGAGTTCAGGTGAATGGGCCAAGCAATTGGTCTTGTGTTCCTGCTCTTTAATGGTGCCTATGTGCTGCTTCTCTTCTGGTCAGGTTTAGTAACCTGTAAAACCTTCCCCAGCACATTTACAGCATTATACTGGCACCACAGTGGCCAGCTTCATACTGTAATTTTGCTTTACAGCAGAGATGCTGTAATATGTTTTACAGTACTATTTTCCTTACTGTAAAGACATATTACACCATCCTTGCTGTAAATTTACAGGGATGCTGTAATGTTTTACAATAAAGAAAATAGTACTGTAAAGCAAAATTACAGTATTAAGCTGACAACTCTGGTGCCAGGATAATGCTGTAAATGTACATTGAAATTATATCTCAAATTTAAATGTAAGAAAAACAATACATTTGTACATAAAATCAATGTATTCAAATAGGTAACACAATTCAAAACGAATGAACAACATAATTGACACAGAAGTAACAAGAAGTTACCACATATGTAACCAAATAAGAGAATCATTACAACACTAATGTAAAAACTATATTGTGTGCCTGTGCATTTGGGCTGTGGGGAAGAGAGAGACAAAGAGGGAGAGGGAGACGGTGTTAAAATTGGGATTGGGTACAGTCCTAGATCTTCCGATTCAGATCTCCTAGCTCCAACAAACAGGACTAAGTGAAATAAAACAATGAAAATGGTAATAAGAAAAATAGAAGTAGTACTATATACACTACCGTTCAAAAGTTTGGGGTCACCTAGAAATGTCCTTGTTTTTTAAAGAAAATCACATTTTTTTGTCCATTAAAATAACATCAAATTGATCAGAAATACAGTGTAGACATTGTTAATGTTCTAAATGACTATTGTAGCTGGAAACGGCAGATTCTTTTATGGAATATCTACATAGGGGTACAGAGGCCCATTATCAGCAACCATCACTCCTGTGTTCCAATGGCACGTTGTGTTAGCTAATCCACATTTATAATTTTAAAAGGCTAACTGATCATTAGAAAACCCTTTTGCAATTATGTAGCACAGCTGAAAACTGTTGTCCTGATTAAAAAAGCAATAAAACTGGCCTTCTTTAGACTAGTTGAGTATCAGGATCATCTACATTTTTGGGTTTGATTACAGGCTCAAAATGGCCAGAAACAAAGACCTTTCTTCTGAAACTCGTCAGTCTATTCTTGTTCTGAGAAATGAAGGCTATTCCATGCGAGAAATTGCCAAGAAACTGAAGATCTTGTACAGTGCTGTGTACTACTCCCTTCACAGAACAGCGCAAACTGGCTCTAACCAGAATAGAAAGAGGAGTGGGAGGCCCCGCTGCACAACTGAGCAAGAGGACAAGTACATTAGAGTGTCTAGTTTGGGAAACAGATGCCTCACAATTCCTCAACTAGCAGCTTCATTAAATAGTACCCCCCCCCCCCCCTCCCCCATGAAAACACCAGTCTCAACGTCAACAGTGAAGAGGTGACTCCGGGATGCTGGACTTCTAGGCAGAGTTTCTCTGTCCAGTGTCTGTGTTCTTTTGCCCATCTTAATCTTTTTTCTTTGCAACTCTGCCTAGAAGGCCAGTATCCCAGAGTCGTCTCTTCACTGTGTCGCCAGTATCCCGGAGTCGTCTCTTCACGAATCTGCGCTCAGTGTATTCTCTATGGCACTCAGAGGCTGTGATACAGCCTATAATCACAATAGTCTCTCTGTGATGATTTTCTAGGTTGCACAGCTAGATATCTACAAGAAATTTAGAGCAGACCGAAATGGCTTTTGTCAACTCAAGTTAGCTAGCTAGCAAAACGTTAGCCAGCGATCTAGCTACGTTAGCGAAGGAAACATACAGTAATTCAACATTGTCTAGCAATAAATATGCTTATTAACAAGGCAAGGTACCTACCCAGCAGCTGCGGAAAATATTCTTCCATTTCACAGCCACTTCAAGAAGATATTTACTAAAATAGTCTGAGTTTCATGTGTCTCGCCCGACAGCATGAGGTTGACAACTGAACTGGATCATATGAATCTACTGTAGGCATACACTATTACTGTAAAGAAATACAGTATGTTAGAGTAATATTTACAGGAGGCTTCTGAATTACAGTTATTTTCAGTATTTTACCCATAATGCAGTGCAATCTACAACATGAATGCTGTAAAACACATTTATGGTATTATACTATGCACCCTACAGTGTTTTACTGTTGAAATAATATAAAAGTCTTACATTGTATGTGAATTTCCTCCGCTCTCTCCACTGGCTTCCAGTTGAAGCTCGCATCCGCTACAAGACCATGGTGATTGCCTACGGAGCTGTGAAGGGAACGGCACCTCCATACCTTCAGGCTCTGATCAGGCCCTACACCCAAACAAGCGCACTGCGTTCATCCACCACTGGCCTGCTGGCCCCCCTACCTCTGAGGAAGCACAGTTCCCGCTCAGCCCAGTCAAAACTGTTCGCTGCTCTGGCACCCCAATGGTGGAACAAGCTCCCTCACGACGCCAGGACAGCGGAGTCAATCACCACCTTCCGGAGACACCTGAAACCCCACCTCTTTAAGGAATACCTAGGATAGGATAAAGTAATCCTTCTAACCCCCCCCCCCCCCCCCTTAAAAGATTTAGATGCACTATTGTAAAGTGGTTGTTCCACTGGATATCATAAGGTGAATGCACCATTTTGTAAGTCGCTCTGGATAAGAGCGTCTGCTAAATGACTTAAATGTAAATGTAAATGTAATTTGGCTGTACATATCTGCAGTAGATCCATAGATGCAGGCAGCTCCTATAGGCTGTTGACCTCTAGCTATATCTGCATCTCGGGTGGCACCATATCCCCTGTATAGTGCACTACTTTTTGACCAGAGGCCTATGTGCCCTGGTCGGGGTTGGTGCACCTTGTGGGGAATGGGGTGCCATTTGAGAAACGCTGTATATATCACTCCCTTAATGAATTCACCAGAGAAGGGCTCTACCAAAACAATATCTTGTCTGGGTTATTTATTGCTAATCCTGCCTCCTCCTCTGTTAAATTCCACGTTTTCTTTTCTCTGGTCGTCTCCTATGTGAATCCAACATGGAAGACCTGTATCTCAATCAGTATTGTTCCTTTCCTTTCTTTGTCCTCTGACTATTTGTATTAACAGAATTACTTGCACCCCCCCCCCCCCTCCAAAAAAAACACTCAGACTGTCAATCTGATAGCATTCCAATATACATTCCAATTCCCACAACCAAAAATGTGGTGATTTAGAAAATGTATTGAACATATATTCATTGCTAAGCTATTGTTCAAAGGAGGTAATTTAAATAAACGACAACACATCCGTAAACTCCTTTACAAAAGCTTGCTTTGTCATAGGAGATATGGGCTGTGTGCATGTTCAAGATATCTTCAACTACAAAAGCACTTTTCCATTAATGAACAAAAAAATGAGCAGAGAAAAATTGTTCCTTGAATTTCTTTGGGCAGATAACGATTCTTATCTTTATCAGCAGTTAATCTTCTGAGGTCAAGATTAAAGGGAAATGTGAAGTGAACCCCTAGTGTCCCCAATTAAAAAAAGAAAGAAAGAAAGCAAGGGAGAGGGAGAGAAAGAGATTCGCCTGCTCTCCAGTCCCCTAAGTACTGTAGAGAAATAGCAAACAACACAATTCAATTATGACACCTGACATTTAGACCTCACCTCAGTGGAAATGGACTAACTGTAGAATGTGAGATACTGTCAGACGATTAATGTGTGATCACACACATTAGCACTCCAACACGACATTTTCTGATGGCTCCCCCCCATTTTGAGCTACACATGGACATCAGCTACTCAAGAACATGTCTCTAAAAATGTGTCCTCTCATGAGCTTGGGGGACAACCATATGTTAGAGGTAAACTGATTGCACGGATTGCGATCATATCTAATGCATGTGTTGACTGACAAATGGACTGTACAAGCTTCATTCTCTCCAACATACATGAAAAATAGCAATTAACACACTATATATAATTACTTCAGGAAACATACATTCAATGGACTTAAAGTAAGAATGCGTGTTCCAAAAGTCATAAGACAATCAAAGAAGCTGTTGTGACGTTAAGGGGGGGGGGTTACATTCTTATGTTAGAGATTGAATGCACCTGAGTTACTTTAAAGCCAGGCCACAGTATCTTGACATTGAAATAGGCCAATATTTACCCCTCACGCCTGGTGTCATAAGGTCACTCCTTTACATTAGTTAAAGCAGAAAATGAAATATTTAAAACGGGCGTCCTTTCCATCTCTAAATGAAGAGAAAGCATGTTTAACCATTAGAGTTAGAGCGCCCACACATATTACAATACAAACAACACCTACACAAGCCCACTCAGAATAACAGCGCACACTTCAATATCAACAAGAGACATGATTCCAATGGTAGTCCATGTGATCTCAAAGCAGTGCAACACATTTAATTGCTGTCACCTGAGGTCACGAACAAGCAGGGATCATTTCTGTTCTCGAACCTTCCCTGAAGCTTTCTTCAGCCGGTCATCTCACGCCGGTGCCATACAGTGCCCATTACATTGCCCCTTTACAGAAGATAATATTCATAAGGAGAGCAAGGAGGGGAGGGAAATATTGTCGCTCACTATTTTGCACAACTGGTCATTAACGGCGTAATGTTGAACAATTTTCACAGCCTTGAGTGCAAATAAGCAAAATACTGGGAGGTAATTGAGTAAGTGCCCACTGACATCACTGCTCACGTAAAATAAGCCAGGCAATATGATACAATCATGGCTGGGGATGGATATGGCTAGTGGGTGAGGGAATGTGTTTAGGACACTATAGGCCTACCCCAGAAAATCTGTTATGTTAATTACAGCCCTATTCTCACAACCTCTAAATTAGCTGGGCTAAAATGATCTGCATTTGTGGAAAAGTGAAAGGAATCAATTTGCATGCCAAACGTAACCCTGCAAATTTGATGAAGGAGGGTGTGTTAATATTTTCCCATTAAAGATGAATGGGGGTCACCACTGGCCAATTTGGCCTAACTAGATCTTCTAAAAGGAAATATTCGAATACCGTTCCATTGCATAGAAAACCAGACTTTGTTTTACACCAGCTGCTGCTGGCAATATGCATCAGAGAGATTTCACAATGTCCACCTAACGACACAGCTTGAAACGGTCATGACAAAACAGTCAATAACACGTTGTTTCTTTCTTTCTCTGGTTGTGTGTAACATATGTTTGCTGAAGCTCTATCATGAAGAGACGCAAATCTAAACATTCATCAGTCAGAGCATTTTGTCACAGAAAGTTGATCAATCATCCCCGGTACTATATATCTTAATCGTGCGAAAAGAGTGTGATTGTGCTTCAAATAGGCAACGAAAGAGAGCACATGGAGGAAGGGAAGGGAGAGTCAATCCTCTTGCTCCAGTGGTCCATGGCAGATGGATGATTCCTCAAGGTACATTTTTTAGTTCAGTTGAGCTACATTGATATGGCAGCATCGGGTGGATGTCACACATGCACTGAACAATGCTCAATGACTTTGCTATCCTATTGCCATTTAAATTGCCTCTACTTTTCCTTTCTGACACCTATTTAAATCAATGTCTTCCTCTGCAGGTCATGGGCTGAATGTACTAAGGCGCCCACCGACCACCTCTCAAATCCACTAAAATCAACACAATAATTGAAATATTTTCAAGCTGATTACACCGAGGCCCGGGGCTCGGCTGGTTGCTAAGAATACGCTCCCTGGTTGCTAGCGGGAGTAAATCATCTTGCATTATTTGATTTTTGTTACTGATATGAAACCGCTAGTCCCTCGATTAAATGTCTCAAAATAAAATGGTCACTGTGAACCTGTCAAATAGGATCTCTAACTTCCCCTTTCTCAGGGCTTCACACGTCTACCTGTTTATGTTTGTTCCAGTTGAAATAACAAGAGCTCGGCCGGTTAGAGTGTGATTGAGGAAAAACAGGACAGACATGGGGAAATGTCAGCAAATCACACATCAATCTTGGGTTTGGTTAAGATCATTAGATATTCTAAGTGATCCGCCTAGCCCTTATATCTACACTGATTGTATACTCTAAAAACATGATATCGGACAAGGCTTAATGCAGTTTGTATGACACAAAATAGCGAAGGCCAAAGACTGAAGGTCAAAACATTGATACAATGCTTCATACAGAAGTGCTCCCTAAGCAGTCACAGATAAATAGGGATTTTCCCAACAAATTCTGCACATGTCAAAAGTCATACGATGGCTTTGTCCATCAGGTCGAGATTACATTAAATGAGGGAACATTATCAAACTGGAACTTTCCATATAATACCATGTTATCATCCTGTTTGGTGGAAATTAATGTTGTAAAGGGGATTCAGGGATTAAAAATGAACATATTTTGATAGAAAAACATAAATTCCTCATCAGCGCTGTATTGCAACTTGAAAATTGTCAAATTCAGACTTGGCACCTATTAATTTTTGCCCCTGTGAAAGACCACACCATGCTGGTGAATATAACTGGCACTAATACTTCACTATCACACCGTGATACAATTATCATGGATTAGACCAATGGCTTGGAATTGACTTTATCATCCATCAAGATGAAAGAGAGAGACGTACTATTCTGCATCCATTAGATCTGATGCCCTCTGATTACCATTGGTTTTTATTCCATCTCCCCATTAGCTCTGCATTGGGAAGGATTTGCTGCTGCAAAGACATGTCAGACACTGAAGGCTGCTCGAGCCTGCCTTGCCAAATGAGATCAGTGCTCACAATAATGGTGGGGTCAAGTGGAGGGACAGCCTCTTTAGTCCATGGCAGGCTGACAGCCAGCATTATGTGCTTTGAGTACAGTACATAGACATGTGATCACCACACAATCAATTAAGAATGGCAGGAGGACTGAACCTGGTGGCGTGCCACACACAAAGAGTTCATTCCGACACAGAAGATGTGAAACCAGAAATAGTGGTCTCAGTGTTTTTGGGATTGTATCAGTCTTTGAAAACCAAAATATCCCAAAATACTAAGAGTAGTCTGCCACAGACGTCCTCCAGTGATTTAAAAAAATAAAAAAAATGTACTATTTAAAAGCGATATTCCAAGTATAAATACAGTAAAGTATACACACTAAAGACAAAAAAAGATATATGTGTTGAGCAAAATTGCGTTTTTTAGACAACTGGAAACTTCAAAGAGTAGGGCATTCAAAGAGTTGGTCTGATGGGAATCCATGATGTCATCGGCCTCCTCCTTGCTTGAGGAACAATAGAGGAGCAATAGAGAACAAAAGAGGAAAGGCCCCTCCCCCAGTTGTGTCATGTCATGACTTACCTGGACCACCTAATGAGAGGTGCCTTTTGTTAAGTAAATCAGGTGTTCAATGAGGTGACAATTAGAATGGAGTGCCACTATAAGGCTAGAATCTGCAGTTGCTACTCCATATTTTGGACTAATAAATGAATGATATATACCCATTGATTCTTGAAGAATATAACTGATAAATGAGTCATGAGCTTGGTTTAGCTGTCGTACCCCATCAGAACCTAGATTGGAAGCTTGTTTTTCTCCAATGTTTGTAAACAATGTAAATGTGAACATCCAATTTATACCCTCAAAACATGGTTAAAACTATCATGTTGATATCATGGATGGTCATCCCGTGCATCTATATGGGTTAGCTGACAACGTAATGAATATGATGCGCACGCTTCAATGGGGCAGAAGTCTGCGAGTTGTGGTTCTGGATGGCCAGATAGCTACCAACAATGACAAGAAACTGCCATGTGGGGAATCGTAAGTGACTCGTTTCAGGTAGTTTCATCTTGTTCCTGAAACCATGTCTTGCTTTGAGGTGTTTTGACTGATTTCCATGTCAATGCTAATATGTCAAAAAATTCACTAGCTAGCAAAGCAACAACTGTAACGACAAACTTGAAGGACAACAAGTGTTCATTGTGCAAATGTCTTTATGTTTTCTATAAACATTGGAGAATAAATATTGTTTACATGTTGTCAACAATCTAAGCCAACTCCATCTGTTTTGCGGCACCGTTGCACACGCGTTGGTTTAATCCAGGGGGAAGATACTGCTCATATTAAGGGAATTACCATAAATCCATAGAAAGTGGAAGTCCATCCAAATTACAGTTATGTTTTTAAATGTAAAAATTATGATGAGGCCCAAATTAAACACTTGCTTATTCAAAGGTGATATTTATCAATGGACTGACCTCACCATTGTATTCCTTTAATTCAAGTAAAGAGATTACAAGACATGTAACCGGATGATTTGCTGACCTCATTTATAAGAGCAGCCTTTCTCACAGGTTTTCCTTTCTCTTTCTCTCCAGCCCCTATCCCTACAGTATAAGGCAGGCCAGGCTGACAGCTCCTCTGAGAGGGGGGGTCAGCAGTGATCACAGCCTGGCCCCTAAATAAACATGACGCCTACTGACTAGGGCCCCTTCATTAGCCTGCAGTCAGGGCTGGCGCGTGGCAGCAGGATCGATAAGCCAGTCCCGCTCCTTTTATTTACCAACTAGCTGCATTTCCTTGTGGCTGACTTGTCTTCTTTTAAACAGTGCCGCTGTTTAACTGCTTTTATTGGGACTTTGTGTGGGACCATCTGGTCCCCCTGTCCTATAAGTCTCTCCTAAAGCCCAGGCCTGACAAGCAAGAGATATGTCAATGCAGTCCTCAGCACAAAGCAACATCTGCCGTGCCTGACGCCCACTATTGTACGGCCATTTAATCTGTCCCCTTCCTCCCCTTAACAGCACACAACAGCTCCTGGTATTATGTTTTGCCACTCAATTAGCATTATCATCCAGCTGAAATAGAAGCCAATTTACCTTTAATGACATCATTGTTAGATGAGTGACAGCGGTCGGCGCGATGACTATCTAGATAAACGGAGGCCTGCCCCTGTTCCCGGACTGGGCCTTGGTGAGGACTGAGGAAGACCAGAGCCAGCCAATCACAGTGGCCTCACCTCACCCCTTCACCACCAACATTGTTTCCTCCGGATCACAGAGGCAGTGTGCTGGAAAATTGAGTCCAGATTCATTAGGTTTCCAGTGTGCCGCTCGAGTCAGTTAAATTGATACATTTCCTAAGAAAATTGAAGTGGTTTTGTGGCTGCGCCTGCGGATGGCTGGTGACCCCGCTCGGCCCACTGAGCAGCCGAAGCAAGCTGATGGGTCCATTAGACCGCTTAGACTGCTTATTCCTCTCCCTCCATCTCTGACTGACACTGTAAATCTGAACCAATTTCAGACTCTAATCACCATTACAAACCTCTTCCACTGTCCATTTGTTACTCTGCAATTCGAATGCACTGCCCAGATTGGTCCAGAAATACTCGTTTTAGGAGCTCCCTCCCCATTTTCCCTGGTTAAATGGTTCATGACTGGTCTCCTCTTCCTGCTGGTAGAGAAGAGAGAAGCTCTGGAGGAGGAGGAACCACTACCCATACATACCCAGTAAAAACAAAAGGCCTTGAAAAATTCCAAAAAGATAAATTGGAACTAAAAAAAAAGATAAATAAATGAATAAACACACATTATTAAAAAAGATAAGTGTTAAATTCAGGGAGATGACAGACAGGGCTCAAGGCCACCCTGACGGCAGTGGCAGAAGGGTGTTCCTTGAATAACAATCACAGTTACACCTCCAAAACATTTCCTCATCCACTAGCCATTTTTACCCAGCTTTTATCTGTTCACTCAACCGCACGGCGCTAGCGAAGCGACTGGAGGATATTATTTCCCTGTTGGCCCCAGTCATATAACTCTGCTTAATATGCAGTCTATAATTTAAGAAACTTTAATAATAACCCCGAATATTTTTTGCTTCTTT
Organism: Salmo salar; assembly: GCF_965601325.2. NCBI lineage: Eukaryota > Metazoa > Chordata > Actinopteri > Salmoniformes > Salmonidae > Salmo > Salmo salar. Next base: position 64,724,593 of record NC_138293.1, on the reverse strand, counting down.
ATTTTCCTCGAACCTCTCTTTAATCTAACCTTCAACTTTGTTCAACTTTGAGTAAGTGACTCTGAACGTTTACACATAACAGGTAAGAACACTCAAGTGGTCTGTATTATTTACACACTTAAAGACGCACTCCAGGATCTTAAGCGCAGCAAATTCGTAACATACAGTACGAATTGGATTCGTAACGTGTCATACGAAATGGATGACTTAGTACACAATTTGATGTCGTAGTACACAAAAAAACGGGGACCACTTTTGGCTCATGAGCACCACTTTCAAAACGACTGGCTGAAATTATACAAAGGTTTGAGATTGCATCTTTAAATCATAGTAGTTCAATCTAAGAGCTTCCATTGTAAAGCGCTGAGTTAGCCCGTCAGTCTGCAGATCTAATTATTGCTGCTCCTCATATCCTCTAAGTGCGGTGGAAACACATTTTAATTGATATTGAGATGTTTATGCCCTCAGAAAGTAATTAAGATTTTCAATTAATCCTTTTTAATTTCTGGACATATTGGCTCGGTGTCCTTGAGCGTCCAGCGATTAATTCCCCAAACCTCCACCAAATTAAAGAACTTCAATTACTCTTCATTGAATCATGGCCCTGTAAGTGACCCCATCCAAGGCTGCATCAACAAATGGAAGCAGATACAAACTCAATTCAATCAAATCAAGGTGGCACGATCCCCCTCATCCAGTGGGGTCAGTGATGCTTATGCGGAGGCCTTTTTAAGATCCTTGTACATACAGCTGCACAGGTGCTGTAAAACCTGGGAATGCTGCTTATTGCTTGTGAGGGTGTGAAGAGGTTGGTGAGTATTAAAACCAGAGGCTCTTAAGTGATCAATACTGTAGTTCTGGAAGAATCAATTAAAACAGCCCACTCACAAAGTTATTCTGGCTCCTCTGGGACAGAAGTAATGCATGCACTGACCTCTTCAACTCTCACCATTTCTTCATTTGCTTGTTTGGTTAATACATTCAAATGTGCCCATACAGAACATTGCACTGTAACAGCGTCCATTCAGCTCCTTATCAATCAGCATAGAAATATGTGCCGTGGTGCTACACAGCTCGCCCTCAGAGGTGTGTATAAAAGGTGGACATGTCCTCGCCTTTATATGAGAAAATAATCCATCCTCTACAGTATTTCTTTTTCCTTTGGAATTACATCTCCCCAAAACCCAAATGTGTACATGCAATATGACAACACGTTGACTGTCCAAACCTCTGTCGCCATGCCGAGAATAAATAACAATTCCTCCTTGCTGCCCTTGCACTGGCTGTTTTGCTCACACATAGAATCACCTGCCCGTTTAGGCAACAAAAAGCCTGCTTGGGGATTATGGTGACATAATCTCAGCAGTGGCCTGTAGAGTAGGGGCTGAATGGGGTCTGAACCCTCTATGCCAAGCTGAGATAACATTTGTCACTGGGGCTCCTGGGCTCCCCATTCATAGATTAGTGGGCCGCGGCCTTTCAGAATGTGAAATGGCTTTGGCACTGCCACATGTTTATTTAAAAAAACCCAGGCCTCCAAGGACAGGAGGAAGCATCTTGTCTCTTTCTTGAGAGCGCCATTGCCTGCCCTCATCCAGTTCAGCCGCGTCCTTTGTGGAGGCCATCTTTAAGAGGGGTTTGGGGATCACTATGGCTGCTACCAAGACCAGAGATTTCACCTCGTTGTTTCATGGCTCTTTTAAAAATACCTATTTATGTTATTCATGCTACCTTTGGCCACTCAGCTTTGCGAGTTTGAAAAGCACAATATTGAAAACTAGGAGTAAACACAACATACTCTATGGGTTTCCTCTTGTTAGACTTTTCCCCTTTACCTAAAGATTGAAAAATGATACCATCATTTGAAAGATTATTATTCCAATTCTGTTACCAGACCAAATCATCTTATCCTACCCACTTCATACATAGACCAGACAGCCCAGACTTGGAAAAAAGCCACATACAGTTGCTTAGTGGTGAAATTAGCCAGCATGACATAGCAGATGATTGGGGACTCACTAGGTCTACTTCTTCATTGACTCTGTATCGTCCTCCCCATAAACAGCCACAGTGGTTTTGCATCATCTGGCCTCCCTGCTAGAGAAGCTTTAATCAGACAGCATGCCCCATAGTTCTGATTTAAAGAGAATTTTTGCATCACAAAAGGCCAAGACGTGTAAATGAGATGTGACATTTTATTTGTGCAGAGCCGTGCCCTAAATAAATAAATATCCGCCCATGACAGACAGATTGAGGCTGCTGGGAGAATCTCTCTACACATTGCACTCCCTGGTTAACTGTCACACCATTAAATTGTCTTGCTCTTCGACACATCGCCTTCCGATTGGTTAGCAGATGTAAAGTGAGGAAACACTTGCCAAACAGTTTCCGAAAGGCATGGAATTGATATTGTGAATCATATGTGACACAGTGACTTCTCTGCCCTGTAATTGATCTGCATTTAGGCTACAAGGCCTGTGAACACTGGGCAGGACTCATCATGAAGCACTAGACTAGAGCTACCCTATGTTCCCAGACAGGAAGTCTGTTTGAGCAGTTTATTCGTACTTCTTACTGGGACTGATTGGATCTTCAATTTTACCTGTGGTGTAGGCAGCTATATACCTCAGTGGGTCAGAAGATATCTGGCTCTAAGTGGGACCTTAGTTATTGCTCTTTCACGTGGTGGATCTATCCGTTCACTCTAATTAAATTGAGTTTTTTAATCAGGCTCTTTTAATCCGGAGTCTTGTGTGTTGGGATTTTGAAAGGGAATACTCCTGATTCACAGAAACATCCTTATCTCACTCTCCTTAACTATTGAAATAAAACTTGCAAATTAGGTTCGTGCACTTAAGCACCTTACAATGAGATCCCTGAGCCTTGTGCTCTGGGGTAGAGTGAGTTCAAAGTAGTTCAGAATGAGAGTTTTAAATGTTTAAAGCTTCTCATCAACAATAGCTGCAAATGATTTGTTCAACTGAAATGAAAAGAAATTGTCGTCACAGCTTGAACTGATGTACTTTAAAAAGGAAAGATGTTCATGATCCAAATCGCTGACAATCCCTTTCAAAGAGCAAGTAATGGCTGCATTTAAAATCAAATAAAAGTTTGTACATACAGTAAGGACACCGTAATGAAAGTGGTATGATTGTGACAAATAATAAAACATTCCATTTATATGCCTGTGTACTCTCCTCTCACTACAACCCTTCCTGGCAAATTGAGGAAAACATCCCAAGACAAATCTCCAGGAGATAGGTGAAATGACCAATACTCCCCCTTCCTAAAATAAATGGGTTATATCTTTTAGACCTGGGTGACCACTCTAACCTATCCCAGGGTAAGCCTACAATTTTAGATACAGTAAAGCATCCACCACTTCCTCCACTGTATTAGCTCTCTTCTGGGGGAATTCATGCAGTTTGGACTTTAAGATCCAGATCAGAGCCAGGGTTGATAAGGCTTGTTCTAGCTGGGTATCCAGAGATAGGGGTCTTACCTATGAGTCATTTTCAGCATGATCGCCCTTATCTGTGCTGAGCTGGGCTCTCCCCTGGCCACTCGGGCCCTCTGTTTAACTCAGGCCCTCGCCCCGCCTCGCCTCGCGCTGCTCCACCACCAAACACAAAAGCACTCACAGCCAAAGATGCTTGTTTGTCAGGGATTATAGCTTTTTTCCTGCCTCTGTAGCATCATCCCTATTTGGCCACAACAGTGGTATAATTCAGCTCTAGTGCCATCACTCTCTGTCATCAGCATAGGCCACTGACCAAGTTTTATTAGCTCACTTGAACCTGAGCAAACCAGGTTGAGTAAACATTGGAGCACTCAACCATCACAGAGAGAAAACGAGAGAGTGTAAATGTATTTGAGGTCAAATGAAATGCGTGGAACAAAAGTGTACTAAATATAAGCATATAAAGTAATGGAGGGAAAAGTTGAAAATACAATTGCTGGGAAGAGATCATAGCCATGAAAGAGTTCTGTTGCTAGGATGGAATGAAAAGGAACAATGAATATATTTTAAGCAATTACCTCATTAGATTGAGAGCTGAGTTCCATAATTTATCAGGCTGACGACGATACAAGTAATCCACAACGTAGAAACTAAAGAGCTGATCTCATAATGGATATTTTAATCATGTCCCTCGAAAATAGGGAAGAGCCTATTAACTTCCAATTTCAATTTATGAATAAAAAAAATGAATTTGCACCTCACTGAAATTATCAAGGCATCCCACAAGATGTTGTGCTGGATTAAATCGATACTATAAAATAAATTAAACCAGAAACAATCCGAAAGCTATGGATATTACATTTAAAATGTAATCTATGTCTTATTATAATCCATTTTCTAACCATACTTTTTTTTCTTAAAAATTAAAAAAAACTAAAATTTCGTGACCAAGTATATTGCTATGGTTAAGAATTAAAACATGTATAAGTACTTGTGAAAGCAGTTCTGAAATGGGAAGTACATTTCTTAAAGGATTTCCATCAATATTTCAGAGAGGTGTTGGAAACCTGATAAGGTTAATAGTCTAGAGAGTTGTTTCTATGGTAACAATACAAGTTTATCCAGTATATTTACATCTTCACCTTGAGGGAGCAGGCATAAGTGTAGGACTTCAGTCCCCTAAAGGAATATCACTGGAAGATAATCACCCGCCTCTGACACAAGCATCTCTCAGACCACTGTCTCTCTGACACTCAGGAATACTCTCCACAAGACTAATTGCCAACATTAACACCACAATGTGCATCCATTGAGACATGATTGAAAATGTCTTCCCCACTTTATTAACCTATATAGCAAAGAGATACATTGTTATACTGTTTTTTGTTTCAGGGTCTCATGTTTCAGAGTCTCATCTTTCAGTGTGAAGGAGGGATCTCATCTTAAGGCTTGATTTGGATAATGGAGAACACCAATTCTGCTTGCCTGATTCCATCTATTTGGATTGATGCACATTACGGCTCAAATAGCTTAAATTAGTGAGTAAATGGCAGCCTAGTGAGTCCAACCTGTAGTAAACAAACAGCAGCGGGATGGGAATGGGCTGTGCTAAACCCCACAGCATCACACTCCAGGGGGTTTCAGTAGGGACTTCTCCATAGTGACAGCCAGTGTAGCAGCATCAGGAAATGTCCCCACTGAAATCTATCCAGGTTACAATATTTCACAGCATGCGATAAAGACAAATATGAACCCTAGAGCTGAACCTTCTGTAAGAAAAAGGACTATTTTGTTTTCTTCACTACTGATGACTATTGGACCTGATACACCTACCATAGCTTCTAAAAGTTTCATTTTCTGAAAACTCAAAAACAGGACAAGGCCTTAGAGGGTGTTTAGGTGTGTGTCTGTCGTCAAGAAGGAGAAGGAAATAGCGAGTAAAAAGAGGGGGTAGGGAAGGATCGGGGTCATTCTGACGGGTGCTGAATTGTGTTTTGAATGGAATGATCTCATCTCTAAAAGGCTACTGTGGATTTTTCCACTTTATTGAGAGAATAGCCATATTATCATCCTATTCTCCTCGTGAAGTCAAAGTCATATCCGATGATGATTGGGTTTGGGAGACGTTCTGATGGAAAAGTGGAGCCCATTGCATCCCCGTCTCCATCACACATTGCATTGGCATACGCGGCTCACTGCTCCCCAGTTTTGGCCAAAATTGAAGAGCTTACACAGAGGAAAATAAATAGATGGTTGAATAGCAATGGCCTGTGCCACTGAACCTTTTATCAGTGGGAATCTAACAACCCTGCTGTTTTAGAATTTCAGTTTAGCTTCCGATTAGGGTATGTCCCGGCATTTTATTCCCTACATCTCTATGCTTCATAGCTTTCAAACACTTCTGGGTAACTGCCTATTATCCAACAGTTCCACTCCACTGACCCTGCCAATAAAACTTTTCATATCCTTATAAATGAACTCGATTGCAGCGTTCTAAACATTTACACTGCGCTAACAGATCATCTTCACACCTTGGAATTGGCTAAATTCCCTTTTCCTGATGAATATATAGGAGGAGATTAGATATATGATAGCTTTTCAGATTGCTGCACCCGGAGAAATTAGTTTAGTGAGCGTTTACAGAGGCTAAATTGGAACCATTAAATAGCGGATTGAATTGATGGCACATTCATTGTCTCTCCATCGGTATCACTGTAAAATCAATTAGCCGTCACTTTTCCATTCTCAATAAAGTATGATTGTCAGCCACGGATGGATACAGAAGACCCTGACAGCCACTCAGGGACGGAACACCATGTGAAAACAAATGTGTGTGCAGTGCGGAGGATGGTAAACGTGACCTGTAATTGTGTGGAGAAGTGCAATTGTCTTCATCAAAAGCCCAATGTGCATGGTAAGGGCTATTAGTTTAAGATTCTACCGTGGCAAACTGATAAGGAGCTAGTGAAATTCTTCAAATATTGCTTCAATGCACGGTGAGCAAAATAAAAATGTGATATTTATTCAATCTTTATTATTCAAACAGAAATATTTGGGGGTATTGTAATATACACGCTACCACTTAAAGCCATAATGGACAACCCTCACTTCTGGGTTAAACTGACATGTCTACTGTAGCATCAGATTTACCTACAGCCAGATCACAAAACACAAATGATTAAGGTACTATTCAATAGAAAGGCCTGAATCTTCTTTAGTAGTGCCTTGCAAAGACCAAAAAAATGGGGACCCGGACTCGAACGGACCCGAGGACAACTGGACCTAGATCCGACACGTACCCTAACGGGTCCGGGTTTAAACCAGACCTGATTGGACCTGAGTGGCGTTTAAAAAAATAAATATCTGCCAATTTGCTCTTCTGGATAAGGAATAGGTCTTTATATATTGGCTAGGCCTTCTATAAGTCAATAAATTCACCTTATTAGCGTAAAATAAATATGCTACAGGCTATACAGAGCCATGGTCAGGTCCATTCAGGTCTACTCATGTCAGCTGTAGTTACACAGACCCTAGACCCGATGACAATCGAACATGACCCGATCCGTGACAAGTTAGAATTTCAGACCTGAACCCGATCGGGCCAGGGTCGGGTCTCAGTTATAAGGGGTCTACCCGGACCCGTGATGACCTCTCCTGTATGGCAATGGTCAAATATATGGCAATGGTCAAATATATGGCAATGGACAGATCTGTGCAGCATGGCTACAGTGCTTTTATTTCTATAGCTTAATCTTTCTGCTACTTATTGATTTGGTATGACAAAACAAAAGATATTAAACACTATGTCCATCATCCTCAGACCAACTAACAATAACAAACCACAGATAAAGCAGGACCATCACACATTATACACTGTTGTTCCTTGTTTCTTCTTTATTGTGTGGAGGGGTATCATCTGCCGCTTAATAACGTCAAACAATCTGTTTGCGGAATATATTCAGAGCCAGTCAGCTGTTCAGTTTGGGTTGCAAATAAAACAGCATTATGCCTGTCAATTTGCCAGAGGCGTTGCTAAGTGTCCTCTGAGATCAAGACTTTCATCAAATTTTGCTTCCTAATGAAATCAAAAAGGGGGCCCCGATATCCCTTTCTCTCAGCAATGAATCCTGCTATCTTCACATTGAATGAGCTTCTGCCCCCAACAGCTGAAATCCTTCCCTCCTTATTTGCATGACATAGAGACGTGCCCAAGAATACCAGTGGCTGCAGCATCGCATACGGTATGCTATGAAATCCTAAACGATTCAATGAAATGATGCCAAATTCTAAATGTGACCAGTTTGTTGATTTGATGGAACAACATAAATATTTTTTCTCTACTCTCCAGCAATAAACTAAGCCTGGAGGAAGACAGTGTTGCTAATATCAAGTTCTGGCTGGATGAGTAGGTTGCTAATTGATGTGTTATTATTTTGTTTGCAGTAACACTTGCCAAGTTAATCAGTGACAAGTGTTCCAAATCATTAAACCTAATACCCTCCATTATTAGACCTCTAATACGCAAGAGGTATCTTGAGTTAAAGATAAGCATAGAGCTGCTATAGCACTTACAGAACAGGTTTGGGTATTAAACCCATTGTCCTGGGCACACACCTCTAATTTCTATGAACCAAGTGAATGGTTCTTCATCTCTCTCTCTCTTCAGCACAATCAATGCCATGCATTGGTTATCTCCACACAAAGTGAAGGGCTTTGGGTTTCACTGATGAAAGGTGATATGGAAATGCCTTCCATTATTACTGCTGCATGTTATCAACACTTGAGCTTTCACTATATGCATGATATGCATGACACATCGTAGATGCTCACCTCAGAGGTAAATACCTTCATTTCATGAATACAAAATGCCTGCACACAAAAGGCAAGGTAAGAATGCCTTCTATAAATCTGATTCGATGACTATCCTGGGTCCTTAGTGAGAGAATGAAGGGGTCTAAAAGAAAACCTTCAGGTGTCTTTGCGCTCTGTGTTTGGTATACGGGGTGGTGGTTAGACGGTAGTGAAGTGCCAGTGCCTTTTGACTGTTGTCCGCTAGCTGTAGGGGTTCAGGTTTCGTTGTGTGAGATTAACGATGTTTGTGGAAGGTGGGCAGGGTAGCGGCAGGGCAGCGTTGAGGTCAGAGGATATCCCAGGCAGCGGATCATCCTCAGGCCATCTGAGGAGCCCTTTAATGCTCAGGAAGCTAGGCTGACGGAGGAAGGTGAGAAGGGCCGACAGGGTGTTTTCTCATGATCCTGGCTGACCTGGGGAGGGAAGCTCCATGGCTCCGGGGGAGGGAGGCTGTTAGGCTGTTGGCTTTGGTGCTGGCTCTGAGTAGACAACTGATGTTAAGGAGCAGGTGGGGTGGCGCTCTGTCCACAGGTGCTGCACAGATGCCTCCAGAGCGAGGGAGGGAACAGATCGAGAGAGCACCAGTCACCCAGGGACACTGGGACACTGGGGCAGGAGCGGCTGTACACTGGAGACTCCCTGGTCCTGGTCTTGTCTCAGCCACAGCTCCTCGGCCCCTCACATCTGCTGAACCAGTCTGGTTCTGGGCGAGTAATTACCCACACCACACGGTGCAGGACCATGAAGGATCCTGGGAAAGCACAAATACAATAGGGATGTTTTTTGTTAGTTTACAAAGAATAACTGCAATCTATAATTAGATAACTGATTCAGTGTGATCTTATTCATTTTCATCTTAACCCAAAGTTAGAATGTTTTTGAGGTTGATCATTCTATCAGTAAAACAATCTGCTCTCAGTCATGTCTCACATGTCTCCCCCTTCAAGGGGGCATTTTCAAGGAGGTACAGTCTTTGAAAGCCATCAAGATGAATAAATGGAAATGTATAGGAAATGCTATCCAATTGGTGTCATGATTGCTGTTTGGGAGACTCATAATTACAGATAGAGGAATACAGATAAAATAAGTGAGGCTGGTAATGGGAATCTGTTTGGAGAGGAATGGATTCTAATAACTCATTTTGCCTAATAAACTATAACCGATTTAATCTCCACCTTATCAGGCCAAGATTTCACCACTTTCCTTTTTAATTGGCTATTTTGTAATCCCGAGTCCCAACAGAGTGGATGGTCTGTCTCCCGCTCCTGAGAGTTAGCATGAAATCAGTTTGAAACGCTGTGTCAATCTCATTCTGAAGTGGCCATCTGGCCAGTATACAGGAGCTGGGGATGGCACACTGAACCACGGGGTCTCTGTGAGGCAATCATCAGCAGATTTACACAATGTATTAATGCAAATTTAATAGAGATTTCCTATCGGCCACTTTATTCTTCACTGTGTCCTCAGTGTCAGCCTGACTGGAGCCTCTACTTATACCTATCTCCTAGAGAGAACACACTATCGAGCTTCTACTTATACCTATCTCCTAGAGAGAACACACTATCGAGCTTCTACTTATACCTATCTCCTAGAGAGCACACACTATCGAGCTTCTACTTATACCTATCTCCTAGAGAGAACACACTATCGAGCTTCTACTTATACCTATCTCCTAGAGAGAACACACTATCGAGCTTCTACTTATACCTATCTCCTAGAGAGAACACACTATCGAGCTTCTACTTATACCTATCTCCTAGAGAGAACACACTATCGAGCTTCAGCGGACTGGATCATGTACTGCACATGAGCTGTTTTGGATAAAATGTTGAAAACAGTGACTATAACGATATGCACAGGTTCCATCTGAACATGATAACTGTATACATTTACATAGCTCATATACAAAACTTGATTCTGATTTTGACACTGGGTTATACCAGAAAATATCATGTGTAGGATACATAAGGTAGCATTACATCAAGTTATATGGCTTATGTTTCCTCATACTGTATAAGATATTGAGTTACGTTCCCATGACAGTATTAATATAGAAACAAACTAATAACCACTTTCAATAGGGACGTGATTGCTGTACATTTCTTTCTTGTTTGCTTGTATGAGGTTTCTACAAATATTGCATTTTTAAAGTTGATATGAGTAACTAGTAGTGTTTTTAATCCAAATAAGTTGTGATGTTATCTCATATAATTTCACTCTCTGGTCCAGAGCAGAACAGCAACAATAGTATGTGATGAATTGTTTTTATTTTTGACAATTTTGTAAATATTTTGAAGGCACAGTGATTATATTTGCTCAACTTTGCTTTTGAGACTGGTCTTTCAATGTTATCGGTCACGCTGAATTCCAAAGCAATTAAACGTTTTTGCAGGGCACACAGAAATATTCTCAAATTTGCATTGTCATATCTGCACAAGACAGGAAACAACATGTAAATGCTTGACAGCAGTTCCATGCAAACCTTTGATTTCATTTCAACTTGAATGTTTTTTTAACAAAAGCGAAGAGGTGGCTACAGAAATAGAAAAATGGATATCGGAATGGAAATGTTTCCTTTCTATTTAATTGGACCGGCACGTTTACTTCACTTGAATGGAGAGGCCTGTGCAGAGATAAGTAAAGTGAGCTGTTCCACTGAAACGAGAAATGACTGTTTCCTTTCAGTTCAAAAAGGCTGTGCTTTATGGTATTTAGGCATGATTGGATGCAACAGTGTAAACAAGTCTCTCTTCTGTGTCCTCTGTAAACCCTGTATGTGTCTGGAGACTTAAACGGGCCTGTAGAATTGTACCCATTTCAATTGCTGTGTTTTTAACGTACACATGTCATTCAATATCACATTAAATTGAAAAAAGGTTAAAAAAATAATTAAAAAAACATAAAATACCTGTGCTAATATTTAGAGCTGTGAGATGATTCTGGCAATATGAGACACAATCACCCAGGAGATTCTGTGTAAGTAAGTCAATATGGCATGAATCAAGATAGAGGACATTTTAAATGATCCACAGTTACAATCGTACCACCATCATGAGGTGAGTTAAGAGCAAATATTTTTGATCCTATATAGCTTCAGAATAATGGGAAAAGCCCCTACATTATTGCCAGTTGTTCCTGGAAGCTATAGAGTGTGACATTAATCCTGACTGTCTGTAGAACTGAAGCAATAAAAACCACTAGCGGTGCTCCACATTTCTCTGTGGCGATGCTTTAGAAAAATATAGATCTGCAGACAAACAAAGATATCCAGCCTCGATTGTTTCAGTTAATTTTCCTGGTCTCTCTCTGTTCCCCTTGTCGTACATGAGAGAGACATTACACCCATGGCAAGATATGACCTCATTTGCTGAGGAGAAGAAATTTAATTAACAAGGCAAACAATGTCTGCGACTATGCCTCAGCAGCAGAGCCTCCAGCAGATAGCTGCTACCGTTCAGTGCTACCCAAACTGGTTCCAGCAGATAGCTTCTACCTTTCAGTGCTACCCAAACTGGTTCCAGCAGATAGCTTCTGCCTTTCAGTGCTACCCAAACTGGTTCCAGCAGATAGCTTCTACCTTTCAGTGCTACCCAAACTGGTTCCAGCAGATAGCTGCTACCTTTCAGTGCTACCCAAACTGGTTCCAGCAGATAGCTGCTACCTTTCAGTGCTACCCAAACTGGTTCCAGCAGATAGCTGCTACCTTTCAGTGCTACCCAAACTGGTTCCAGCAGATATCTGTTACCTTTCAGTGCTACCCAAACTGGTTCCAGCAGATAGCTGCTACCTTTCAGCGCTACCCAAACTGGTTCCAGCAGATAGCTGCTACCTTTCAGTGCTACCCAAACTGGTTCCAGCAGATAGCTGCTACCTTTTAGCGCTACCCAAACTGATTCCAGCAGATAGCTGCTGCCTTTCAGTGCTACCCAAACTGGTTCCAGCAGATAGCTGCTACCTTTCAGTGCTACCCAAACTGGTTCCAGCAGATAGCTGCTACCTTTCAGTGCTACCCAAACTGGTTCCAGCAGATAGCTTCTACCTTTCAGTGCTACCCAAACTGGTTCCAGCAGATAGCTGCTACCTTTCAGTGCTACCCAAACTGGTTCCAGCAGATAGCTTCTGCCTTTCAGTGCTACCCAAACTGGTTCCAGCAGATAGCTTCTACCTTTCAGTGCTACCCAAACTGGTTGCAACAGATAGCTGCTACCTTTCAGTGCTACCCAAACTGGTTCCAGCAGATAGCTGCTACCTTTCAGTGCTACCCAAACTGGTTGCAACAGATAGCTGCTACCTTTCAGTGCTACCCAAACTGGTTCCAGCAGATAGCTTCTACCTTTCAGTGCTACCCAAACTGGTTGCAACAGATAGCTGCTACCTTTCAGTGCTACCCAAACTGGTTCCAGTAGATAGCTGCTGCCTTTCAGTGCTACCCAAACTGGTTCCAGCAGATAGCTGCTACCTTTCAGTGCTACCCAAACTGGTTGCAACAGATAGCTGCTACCTTTCAGTGGTACCCAAACTGGTTCCAGCAGATAGCTGCTGCCTTTCAGTGCTACCCAAACTGGTTCCAGCAGATAGCTGCTACCTTTCAGTGCTACCCAAACTGGTTCCAGCAGATAGCTGCTACCTTTCAGTGCTACCCAAACTGGTTCCAGCAGATAGCTGCTGCCTTTCAGTGCTACCCAAACTGGTTCCAACAGATAGCTGCTACCTTTCAGTGCTGCCCAAACTGGTTCCAGCAGAGCTTGCCAGACAGATTTGAAAAACCACACTGTTGTTGTTAAATCACTGCACTTTGTGGCTTTAAATCAATAAGTCACCTAAGATCACAGAGAAAATATACACATCGTAACAATTGCACACCAAACAGCATAGATAATACCATGCTCATGAAAACAAGATGTGTGGAGTTTGTTAAACAGATGCCAGCTGAGCTGACAATATGCTCCTGGTCCTCAGCTGTATGAAAAAGCCTAGGTCCCTATGGGCCCTGGCATTATCAAACCAGTTAGGCACTTTGTATTACACTAGAGCACCTTTGAAAGGAAAGGCACTGATGTGCTAATGTATAAACACGACATGGAATTCCATGTTAGACCTACTAAAATCAGGATTGTAAACTTGAATGCAAATTTATAGAAGTACACCTACAATCACAGATGTTTGTTACCTAATAATGTTTGTGCCATGGCTGTGCTGCTACCATGTTGTGCTTCTACCATGTTGTTTTTCCACCATGTTGTGTTGTTGTCATGTTGATTTTCTACCATGTTGTGTTGTCATGTGTTGCTGCCATGTTGTGTTGTTGTCTTAGGTCTCTCTTTATGTAGTGTTGTGGTGTCTCTCTTGTCATGATGTGTGTTTTGTGGTGCATTTCTTTTATCCCCCGTCCCCGCAGGAGGCCTTTTGAATCTTGATAGGCCATCACTGTAAATAAGAATTTGTTCTTAATTGAATTGTCAAGTTAAATAAAGGTTAAATAAATAAATAACAAATGTAGAGGTATAAAACATCCATAATATAAAGTGTAACAGGAGGCAGCCTTGCCCTATGCCTCGTAATGACTTACACACCATTGTTTTACCTCTGTAGGGAGTGAGGGACTTCAGATCTAAGCTACATGAAACCCTGAGATACCCGTGACAGAATGTCCACTACGTTTCCCAAAGATATTCACATTATCCATTTAATGCATCCTTTGAGACAATCAAATCTCTCACTTCTGGTCTAAAACAACTGGTTTAATGACAAAGCCGAAAATAACATCCATAACTCCACACCGCTTGGCTGTTATCTAATTTATCTCTCTAGTCTGCTGAGGTGATTTGACACCCTACTATAGAACAGGACAGGGCTATTGGCTGAAAATAAAAGCCACGAATGGACTGTCTTTATTGTCTCCTCAAATGGTCAAGAATGTCATCTTGACTTGTAAGTTCCTTTCATAATGTACAAACAGCTTTCCCGCTCCCTTCCAGGGAGAACAATGGCTTGAGAGGACAACCAGAAATAGAACCAATGCCCCATTACCCATGAAGCGCAGTCATGATAATGATGGACACCATTACTCGCTTCTCTTCTTTGTCTACTGTGCCGTTCCCAACACTTCTGTACTGTACGGAGGGACTAGCAGCATCTCTACATCCAACATCTCACTAGATGTGAACTTCTCATCGTCAATTATATGAAGCACAAACAGCAGATCATGCAGTGAGAGTCACACCAGAGAGTTGTTATATTTGTTGTTTTTCCCCCCGTCCAGATTATTCAGTATGGGAGCATATAATTGGTTTTCTGTGATATTAAATTCGTAGCTAAAGAGAGCTGCATCAAAAGCAGAAAGCAGAGCAAAACAATTTTAAGCCTAATTTGGTAGGAGACATGACTGGCCCAGTGGCAGCGCGCAACACAGCCAATTACGATAAGGATTAAGCGTGCGCAATCAAAAGATAGAACAAGATAATGTGCAGAGATACATTTGGAACACAAGCAATTAATTGAAGAAGCATGACACCCTGGCTGCTAAAGATGAACAAGGAGATGAAGTTTTAACACTTCATCATTATTAATGACAAAGACGACTGATTTGTCCCCATCTCACAGCAAAAAGGCTGCCGTATGTTTTGGAGAAGCCAGACGGTGCTGTCAGGAAGTCTTCGCTGGGCTGCATGGCGTTCTGTGGCTGCTGTCTGTCTATTACTCATGTGCCTAGTGAACCCAGGAGGCAGAAAATGGCTGAGTTCACGAGGTGATAAATGAGTGCTCTGCCATGTCGTGTCAAAATCGGACACCGATTGTTAACACCGAACTTCTCACAGGACAGCCACAATGATGCACTCCTCTTATAGGAAATCCATTTACTTGAAGCTATGGAATCATGATTAATAACGTCCTTCAGTTTTGTAAACATACAGATAGAACCATATTTACTTTTTACCCCACTGGGTAGGTACAATTCCTCTAAAGCCCAGATGCTGTTTGTAAAGAGGGATGGGGTGGAACGAATCAGAATGCTCATGCTGACTATTCTCACCAATCTGTCCTAGCAAAGGTGAGAGCAGCTCTGTGTCTGAGATGACAATGATTGGACAATAGGTCACCCTCTCACTGTATATAATATATAGGGAAGACACTAATTTAATAAGCTGGGCTGCTAACCGTCCAACTGTTAGGAGAGATGAGGAGATGAATCAGTAGGAGGATGACTGCTGAGGGAGAGGAGCGTGTCATTCTAGCTGTTGAGTAATGACTGCTGCTCTCTCTTGATCGTCTGAACCACCCTTCTCTGCTGCACCAACTCGGCCCCAATTAAAACCACAAGTGGTCACTGGGTTATTTCTCCAGAGAAGAGCTGAAATGAAGCTGTACGTTTCATCCGTGTATCCTGGTTGGAAAGTCAACTTGACAGAACGCAGGGGCACTTGATAAACAGGCTATCTAGGGCACACACTGTATTGCAGGCCTCTCAGGGGGCGTTGTCAAAACCCCAGACATTACAGAGAAACCCGAAGCAAATTATCCTGACATGGATGAAACAATAGCAAATTGGACAAATGATATAATTTGAGTCCTATAGTCCCCAGCAGAGCCCTGGCTGTTCCCAACACTCCCAGGGAATTGGAAATAAGAATAGTGTTTGTAGTAAAGGTCAGGTGAGAGAGTGGCTCTCAGCATGGCTCCCTTACTGAAAAGGAAATAGGATTCCCTGAGAAACATCCCAGACACCCAATGTATTCATTATGGTGTTGCTGTTTTGTAATACACTTTCTATTAAAGGCACCCTGTTTCCATTATTCAAGAGTCTCTTTCTCAAAATAAGAGCAGGTTTGATGGACTCGTTGAGGTATCACTGACAACCGTGAATCAGCCACGTCTGATTTTCTACACACTATAAATCACGGGGCTAGTGTTGCTCTGCCACAAAGTGCTGTCGTTCACCGGTTATAACTCCACTGTTAGACGACGGCTGCAAATGAACCCAGATCAGCAGAGAGACCAAAAACGACAAACGTCTATTTGTGACCTGATTCTTCAGCTGAAATAAATTAAGACCGATGAACAACCTTTTCTTTTGTCTTCAATGAAAGACTCCCTTGGGTTTTTGATGGAATACAAGAGATAAACCATGAGGGGATAGATTGAATTAAATTGAAACTTCTCGATGACTTCTACCCTTTTCAATGTTTGAACCTACTTCTGTGCCTTGATTTCACTTGTCTTAAAAATCAATTTGTTTTTATGTCAGGGAACAAAGGTGTTTCAACAAGTTCAAGAAGACAAAGGTCACTGGGACTGAAGTTCTGAATGTTTGGCTATGTCTGTCTCCCATGGCAAGAGAAGGTTTTGGAGGTAATCTTAGTCTAGACTGTGTGTGCTCGTTGCAGCAGGAGGGAGTCATACCAACTACCCTACTGACACTGGAAACCTTCCGCCCCTCATAAGGTCAATATAGCTCCTGCCAATGAGGAGAACTGTGGAACTAAGCAACCAGAAACAATGTGATGTTTTGTCTTAGTTTATGTTACTCTCATAAGGAGGCTGGTCAGCCTCAATGGAGGTGAAAACCCATTTAATGCAGTTCCCGGACCTCATCCACCAATAAGGATGGACATTACATGGCCAAGATCACTGGGAGGAAGTCAGTAGACTCTGGGAGCAATGACAAGAACTGGCTTTCTTTTGGTCACATCTACCTGCCTCTTTGCAGGGTCATTGCATAGCCATTTAGAAAACAACCCGTTTACTGATAAAAGACAGCAAACCACAAAGAAACTTGAAAAGTCTCAGGTTAAATCTCACAAGGAGCAATTATAATATTTTGTCAATCTCTGTTATCATGAATTACTCTACATGACCAAAAGTATGTGGACACCTGCCGAACACCCACCAAACATCTCATTCCAAAATCATGGGTGTTAATATGGAGTTGGTCCCCCCTTTGCTGCTATAACAGCCTCCACTCTTCTGGCTCGCAGTCGGCATTCCAATTCATCCCAAAGGTGTTTGAGGAGGTTGAGGTCAGGCCTCTGTGCAGGCCAGTCAAGTTCTTCCACACACCGATCTTGACAAACCATTTCTCTTTGGGCATTGTCATGCTGAAACAGGTAAGGGCTTTCCCCAAACTGTTGCCAGAAAGCTGGAAGCACAAAATCGTCTAGAATGTCATTGCATGCTGTAGCATTAAGATTTCCCTTCACTGGAACTAAGGGGCCTAGCCCGAACCATGAAAAACAACCCCAGACAATTATTCCTCCTCCACCAAACTTTACAGTTGGCACTATGCATTGGGGCAGGTAGCGTTATCCTGGCATCTGCCAAACCCAGATTCGTCCGTCGGACTGCCAGATGGTGAAGCGTGATTCATCATTTCCACTGCTCCGGAGTCCAATGGCGACGAGCTTTACACCACTCCAGCCGACGCTTGGCATTGCACATGGTGATCTTAGGCCTGTGTGCGGCTGCTCGGCCATGGAAACCCATTCCATGAAGCTCCCGACGAACAGTTATTGTGCTGACGTTGATTCCAGAGGCAGTTTGGAACTCGGTAGTGAGTGTTGCAACCGAGGGCCAACAATTTTTACACTCCTCAGCACTTAGCGGTCCCGTTCTGGGAGCTTGTGTGGCCTACCACTTGCTCCTAGACGTTTTCACTTCCCAATAACAGCACTTACAGTTGACCGAGGCAACTCTAGCAGGACAGAAATTGACAAACTGACTTGTTGGAAAGATGGCACTCTATGACGGTGCCATTTTGAAAGTCACTGAGCTCTTCAGTAAGGCCATTCTACTGCCAATGTTCTGTCTATGGAGATTGCATGGCTGTGTGCTCGATTTTATACACCTGTCAGCAACGGGTGTGGTTGAAA
The DNA here is from genome assembly GCF_965601325.2 of Salmo salar. Lineage (NCBI taxonomy): Eukaryota > Metazoa > Chordata > Actinopteri > Salmoniformes > Salmonidae > Salmo > Salmo salar. The sequence continues at coordinate 64,706,416 of NC_138293.1, read as the reverse complement.
TAGCCAAATCCACTAATTTGAAGGGGTGTCCACATACTTTTGTATATATAGTGTATGTTTCATTAAGTATGTATGATGCTTTCGTAAACATGACACCTGTTCAGACCACTTATTACAGTTTATGACAATGGCGTCATATATCATCACTTTGTAAGCTCCTTTTGCCATGCACAGTCACAATTACATATGACTGTTCATACAGATAGAATATTTAATGATAGCATTAGTATAGGCTTAGCATGGATCTTTCAAATATATTGTTAGCCATTTCTCTAACCCCATGCTAAAGAGTCAAGTACTGTACTCAATTCACCACACCTTTTCCCTTGATTTGATCAGGCCCTCAGCGAAACAAGTAGGTTACCGGATAGAGGCACAGGAGAGCAGAAAAACACAGGGAAATGAGACCTTTAGCATTAACATGCATTTTCATCCCAGTTCTTGAGATGGTCTGAAGCCGATTGATTAATGGAGACAGGGCTTGGCGAGCCATAACAGGCCGTCTGCTCCGGTTAAGTGGTGCTTAGATTGTTTTATATCGGCTGTGATTAGAGGATGAAGCCCGAGAGTTTGATCATTTAGAATTCTCAACCCCCCCCCCCCCCCTTCCGATCCAACCTGCCCTGACAACTTCAATCAGACATGGGATACCTGTGCCAGTGGACGCCTGTCAAAACCATGGAGTTGTATGAAGCGTAAAGAGAAGACAGGGGCAAAATAAACTACTTCATAAACCATAACCCTATGTTATATCTTCATTCAGCATATGACTACAGTTTTGATCAACTTTACAGCACAAATGATTTACTCAATAGCAGAAGATCAGAGGCTATGCAAAGATTGTTGTAATTTCATAAAACCTCAAACTCTCTGGGGAGACGGCATTATTATCGACATCATCAAAAACAATCACGGCTGCATAAATTACTGCCTGTCTACATCCCATTGTCCCTTGCTTCTTCGTCACTTGCACAGATAACACACTATTACCATCACAAAGGACACAGCATAATAGAGCCGCCCAGCTGGCGGAAGACTGACACAGTAATGAGTGTGACAAGCCGCAGTCAGTTGTCTGCTACAAGAAAACGTCTCATCCCATTCAAATGGTGTGTGTGCCCAGTCAAACTAGAACACAGAGAGAGCATGTAGGCCTGTATTATGACGCCAGACGCGGCCATGGGGGACACATTTGATCCATTTCAGAAGCACCTGCCACTGTCCTCAGATAATCATCGATACTTAACCTTCTCATTCAGCAGCCTGCTGGTGTAGAGCTGCTGAGGTCTGTGGCCACCTCTGAAAAATAACATGAGTGCCCCCCTGTCAAACCCCCCTGCCCCTCAGATGCACTTCCCTCTCCCATAAGTGAAATAGGTGACAGTTACATTATCATCACAGTCTGTTAGCTCATACGGTATCCTGTATCTGAACTTCATCGTACGTCTACTTTCCCTCAGCTTTTCACTGTGTGAGTTGAGACACTCTAGAAAATCCCTGGCAGCTCATATATCAAGGGAGCTTCTCACAGCACCGCTCCTCTTCCCTTTTCAATGCACCGGGTAAGTATTTTAATTAGTTGGCTAATTGTCTAAGTAATTGGTAGACAACTTAGCTCAAAGAGTAATCAATCTCTACAGGGCTGTGTTCTATCACATCAAAGGATCTGTAATTAACACTGCTAACCGTGGGATGGTCTTTGACTGAGCTCGATAGCATGGGGGTGTACGATCACAGATAACACTAGGCTGAGCTGGGGAGATGGATCTGAGAGGCCTCCAATGAGCATCGAGAGGGGTTAGCATTATAGACACAACAAGCCCACTCCAGGCTTTAACCAAAACACACATTAGAGAAAGAAACTAGTCTCATTGTCTAACACATTTCCCATGATGCAATAGTTGCATTCAGTAGACAAAGGTAACGGTCACTACATTTGGTGGGCTTTCATACTTTGGGATTTGTATGGTTTAATAATTCAGAATTATAATTATTTTTGTGTTGATATGAGTGAAATGCAGAGGCATAATCATAGCACTCACTCATGCTGACTTAATTACTTAAAGCACTTAGTTTCTCAGTAAGGCCATTGGTTAAAGCCATGAATTGGCTTTAAATTGTAAATCTAGTCACACAACATTGACTGTTTTGATGGTTGATTTGTTTTCTGCAATTGTCACACCACAACTAATCTCAAGGGAATTCAAACAATGAAAGTATGATCTCAAAACCTGCCAAGGAATTGAGGGCAAAACGACCCTAAATTTCATCAAAAAATCTATTTCACACTCTCTCCACTTGATTGTGACAGCAAAATGGCAATTCATTCTTTCCCATCTAATTAATATTTCCAAAGGAATAAACATTTTGATATAGGCAGTATCAATTTCAGTTTGCTGTGACGCTCTACCCCAGCAGTAAGCAATTATACATTTGGGATGAAAAAGACTAATCATGCCATTTTTAATTTCCCCATTGTAGAAAACAAGATGTATAATGAACAATTATACAAACAGTCAATTTCAATCCTGTGCAGAAGACTTAATTAAAATGACAAATGAAAAATGGGCTGCTTACAGTATAGAAGTTTACTTATCAATTTCCAAATGGGGAAATGCTTTATCTTCACGCAAGTTAATGAAAAGTGACCTGAATAACAATAAAGACCATTGTATTCACAAATAAAGTAAGACGAATAAGAAGCCCAGGTATGCTGCACTGAATGGCACGAGGATATGACACAAGTTGGCTTCTTCATTGAGATTAGTTACTGGGTCCTTTTCAGCAAGGCATTACAGTTCAGAATGATTTAGCTCTAACATCTCATCTCATCTATATACAGGCTTTATTCAGTGTGAACGAATGGGAGTCAAGTGTCATAGAGGCCCAAACGTCTAATTATGATGAAGTGTCCAGAGCAGGCAAAGGGAGAACATGTGATTCCCTCAAGTCACCCCCTCCCCCTGGCGCCCTGCAGCAAGGGCCAGTCCACAGAGTCAGTGGCACTGACAGATTGACAAATAAGGTTAATAAGTACTTTCCACTTCTCCTAAAGGCTAATCAAATATTAATCCTTGAGGTGTGGTCAGCAGAAAAAAAGAACAAACAATTGATAGGAAAGAATTGATTGAATTGATTCTCTCCGCTCGCAATGTTAGAAGCCATTCAAATTCCTTTCGCATCTGGGGGGCGTTGAACAGTCTAGCGAAAGGCCTTCTCCCTTTATCAGAGGGACCACTAACTAAACACAGCCTAAACAATAACATGCTTGATAAACCATTTAGTAATGTATTTATTTATTCATTTCCCTTTACTGCATTACTGTAATATTACAATTATTCTATTACTTTCTATCATTAGCAGTGAGTGTTTATTGGTGATTGAGTTATTGATGGATCAGCGTAGCCTATAATCTCAGGTTCTAGGAATGATGTCTGATTCTGGGTCCTTTCTGTTTTATGACTCATCAGGGTACCCAACAAGCCAACTAGGCTAACATTGGACCAATGGAGGGCATATGAAATTAAACAATTACAGTATGTTTCACAAAACATGAAGGACACCTGGCAGAAGGTCCAGTGACATCTAAAACAGAGCACTGACAGAAAAATAAAGCATTGGCAGTAAATTGGTGTTGCTATAGGATTCTTTTTTTCTCCCCCACATAGCTCTCACTAATCACAAGCCCCAGGACATCTCAAGTCCTAACCTAGTGGACCATGTGAGCAGAGCCACACACACGTACTGATAGGACAAAATTGGATCCAGTGAGAATGCAAAGAAGCTTATCAGCTACCACTTCCAGGCAGTGCTCTCTCCTAGAGCATATGTCAACATCATTTATTAGATGTGGCCAGGGACTAAATTATGTATGATCACAAAACGAAAGGAGAGAAAAAAAAGATTCTCTCCCGGTAGGTGGGTAGAATAATATTTGAAAAGAATATTAAATTATTAATAATTAGCCCTTGAGGGAGAATATTTGTTAACATTATCTGGTAAGTAATTTGTAATGCTACAAGTCCATAATTAATCGTATGGGATGCTTTGAATCATAATATATATAATGTATGCATATTTTTTGCCATTTAGCAGACACTTTTATCCAAAGCGACTTACAGTCATGTGCGCATACATTTTACGTATGGGTGGTCCCGGGAATCAAACATACTACCTTGGCATTACAAGTGCCATGCTCTGCCAACTGAGCTAAAAATGACCACAAATGACCATATAGGTACTATAGACTATATACAGTACTAGAATTACTGAGGTCCATACAATAATTACTATCATTTGAATACGTATCCCTTTGGTACTGTATACGACATAGCATTTGAACGTCCAACTCATTTTAAATGTGTATTGGCCCAACAGCAAGTTAATCATGTGTTTGGAAATCTAGATAGAGTTTACCACTTCATATCTAATTTCTTTTTTTTTCTCAGGATTTATGGATGGAATTGGAAACCAGTTTGTCAGTGTATTTCCATCAGTCCACCCTAACATACATTAAATACGTACTAAGTAGATATATTGCCAGATGAGCAGTTCCTCAACCAAAATACACTTCAGAGGTACTGTGTAATTGACTCTCCATCTAACAGTATGGAACAAATCCCACTAGCTCAGGGAGTCTACAAATTGCATTAAAAATACTAAATTGGCCCAGGATTGGATAGAAGCTCATGTTCCTCTTTATCCCATTAAACATGAAACAGTTTAATCTGCAAAACCTGCTGACACACTGGGAAATACTCAAACATGTGTGTTTGTTAAAAACATCAAGCCAAAAGTGTTCCCTCTGAAAAATATACAGCAACTGCAACTAGCAATAGCCTACAACAACGGAAGCCCATGGGTTATTACCTCCATAAAAAAACGATAGAATCATAATCATATGATTATATCCTCATCAGTAGCAGCATATAAAATGCAGCTGTGTAGAGTCAGATGATGAATTATGGTTGACAGTAAAGATCACGTTTCAGCATTCCATAAACTCACAGTGTAATGTCAAAAGCGAGACAAAGACTCAAACTGTCAAATCATCCGAGTTTCTCTGTCAGTGGCTTACCCGATTTGAACATGTTCCGCTCCTTTTGATTACATGTAAACAGGTTTTGACATGGGTCTGGTTAAATGTGTACGACATGCTGAAAAAAGGGAAGGGAAATGCCTGTGCAAAACCGAACCTGTCAACACACAGTACCTGCTTTAAATCTCTTCCCCATTTCAAGCAATCTGTGGGAACCAGGCCTGTGGAGCCTAATCCTGTTTCCATCCTCACCCCCCTCCTCTGTATCACACTTTCAATTCCACTTCCCCGTTCCTTTGTGTGATTTTCATTTGATCTTGCTTTTAAAATTCAAAATCTATTCAAGCTTTTTTTAGTTGAGTTTCATGCTGCAGCCGTGAAGCCTTATTTATGTTCTAGATTTGGAATAGCAAATCAAGTGTGTATGATTTAAGGGCGAATGCGAGTGCGAAATTCCCTGGCATCACCTTTTATGATACTGTAGGTTTAAAATGTTAACAAGGGTGTTTTAGCAGGCTGATTTGTGCAGTATCAGCCTGTCGTTGGCTGTGTGCAGTCGTCTCAAGCCTCTGTGCTTGTGACATACAACAATCAGGAGAAACTCACTCTTTGAACAGGCATTCCATCACTATCTCAGGTGAGGTGCATACCATAGGAGTAGAATGGTAATGCTAATTCTATGGTCTAGACACAACACTGTACTTGCAACACAGACACCTGACTACACACAGCACCAATCAGATGAAAGGATATGACTGTCACAGGAAGTGATCGAATACCATTATTTTAAAACGCCTTTTTATGTCTCCCCTCTCTGTAAAGTAGACCAATCAAGTATACTCCAAAGATTCCTAAAGATTCCAGGGCTTACATGAGAGGGGTCTAGGAAGATCAAGTCAGCAAATGCGAAGAAAACATATTCAGAGACAATAGATGACCCATTGCATGTCCAAACAACAGTACAGTGTGAACACCTGTTTTTCACCAAAATGTGTGAAAAAAGGAATAGGACTAGAAAACACATGTGATACATCATTTGCTTGGATGAGGCATCAGTGTAGAACTGTAAGCTGAGCACAGAGATGAAACGGAATAACCTTTTCTTTGTCATTTCAAATTGTGTTTTAAAATGTCAGCATGTATTACATTGTACAACAACAGTGCCTTGCAAAGCGAGAACTGTACAGTATGTAAAACACTAGGAATTCTCTGACAAAGCCACACAATACATAACCAAGAGCTGCAATGTCTATATTCTCCAGTATTAATGGCTTTCGTCTAATACCATATGGTGCTGTTCTGAGATTGAGACAGCATGGAAATACTGTATCTACAAACCTACTGCAAATGACTTAGCTACATAATAAATAGGCATCCCTTTGTAAATATCAGTGTACTGTACTGACAGACAAAGACAGTGAGACAGACACACACACTCACACACACATACAGACACTCACTCCACTATGAATATTATATTGAGAAAAACTTTTGAACTATTGAATACAGAAATGTAGAAACAAAAAATGCAATATTGCTCCTCAAATGACTATTTCTCATAATTCTCATCTGAAAACTAATTCCAAAGAGCAACAAATCCGGCAGTCATGTCACATCATGAACTGATTCATGGGTATTAACATTCAGAAAGGATGCAGTGGGTTGTTTTTTAAATGTCATGGTGAAATAAACAACGGAATAAATATCTTATGAAATTTGTTTTGGCACTGTGCATCAGAATATCAGATTTAGCTATGTGAACCTCCGCTCAATCCTCATATACGTCCTCTCTGCAGCTACATTTGTTTTGAGACTGATAAAGTTATTACGAAAATACAGCATAGCTACCTATCACCAATATATGGCCACACTTGATACTCTGCCAGGGATCAGGTGAGATATATAAACATAATAAACCCTACTGCTTCCTCTGATTATCTGACACAAGGTGCTGGCAGCTCTTCACTGTTGACATTGCTATTGATATTGACACTGGAAGTGATAGCAATGACATAGACTTACTCTCTTCTGCGTTAGTGTGCTGCTTTAAGGCACTTATCATCAACATTTCAATAGGTAGAAGGAACGACCTGTCATGGCCGACACAGATCACATTTCAGAGCTGTTTTGTCGGTCGTTTCAGTTGTTTGTGACCAGGCCATACTGCTGGAACTGCTGAAACAACATTAGCTACAAACACACTATCAGTAGTAAAGCACCACTGTAAAAATAATAAGCATTAAAACAAGTACTAAATCTAATGGACGTAGGGTCACTGGGTCAGTATGTCTATGTGGTGGTCATACCATTGACATTGTGAAAGAGAGTTGAGTTCTTTTTAGAACCATTATTAGGGCACCCGTAGTAGAATAACTCGGCCGTTGTTTACCATAAAATGACAGCGGAGGTTAATAATAAAATGCTATGTTGCATTAAAATCAGGCAGAGAAAAATTTGCTTGCACCTTTTACTCTAATGGATTTCTGGTATTCTCTGAAAAGTACACACTTCTGTGTAGAGGCAGAGGTATTTCCATGAATACAAGGCAATAATTAGAGCACAAGGTCACAGGCTATGAATTCATAATTCAAATGATTTGCCTAAGTAGAATATTACAATGAATGTGGGAAAAATACACTAGAAACAGAGAATTTTGGTAAGCATTTAAAATATACTGTTTACATGTCTGTATGGAATTAATGTAGGGTGTTGATTTTATCTTTAAGTGGCCTATATGGCTTTTGTCATGCTCCCTACAAAAGTATAGCAGAGATTTGAACTATTTATTTCATACTCATTGTGTGTCTGGTCTAGTCTTTAGTCTATAGACTAGAGCAACAAAATAATATGAAAATGTTCTACCTCTAAGTGGATAATGGATATGGTATTGAGCTTTCCCATGACATTTAGAGGTTAATTTGTGCTGGTTTCATGGTTGCTTATTGATGGCCGGCCCGGAAATTTCCATTCATCACGCTTTTTATTGACAGAAATGATTAATATACCGTCAAATCAAGCAGGATGGTAAGTCTGAAGTGGTGTTGTGCCATAAACACAGTGCTGAGACTACTTTTTCACGTCAAATTGCACATACTATTATAGTAAGGCCAAGTATCAACTTCATTCGCAGCTCTTTGAACTCACCAGCTCTCAGTAACTCAATCACATGACCTGTAGGAATAAAACAAGTTCAACATAACCCCCGCGTATAGCTATGTCAAGGTCAACAACATCTGCATATTCAATCAAAATGGGTGTTGTGGTAAACATACGGTTAGATACAAACCTAACATTTAGTCTGTGTTGAGGGATGGGTTTCTTCCTGACCGGTCAGAGATGTATGGCAAGAGGTCACAGTGTCACCGATCCAGCATGTCCAGCTTTGATCCAGCCTATCAACTCTACCTGGGAAGACAGAGGAGAGGAAGTAGGAAGGAGAGATTCTTCACAGCCTGGTATCTGCTCCTCCTGACCACAGATTTGGTTCCCCTCTCTGCCAACCTTCTGACAGCCCTGGAAAATCAATTGTTTCACTTTTTGCCCCTACACCAAGAATGCACTATCCTCTGATAAGGTTTTTCACTGTTTGTTAAATTCCCCTAACTTTTTTACGCAGTTGTTGTCACATGCATTGAGTCAGTGAAGAATTGTTTGGGATTGAAGGTGTAATCAGATTATTTTCGATGCTGAAGAAGTACACTGTGGAACCCTCCACCATATGCATTAACAATTAGGAAGTCGCAGACACTTCATCAGACATGGCGTTGACACCTGTAGTCAGCACACATGGAAATGGATGGCATTTTTGTCTGGGAAATTTGTTCAAGTCATAAAACATACAGCTCTGTGATTCTTAGCCATCTTCTTTATAGTTTCTCCTCCCGTCTCATCTCTCATCCACTAATTCCAAGCGGTTGTGCCCAAATGTGTATAATTTCACATCCACAGATTCACACGGCATGTCACCAACTCAGAATGAAGTATACTTATGTTCAAAGGAGTCCTAATATGGAGTGATGGGGGGCCTACAGTAGCTCAGAGCGCCTGACACACAGCTGTCTTTGCTGTAAGTCTTGGCAAATCCACTCTACAAAAAAATCCTCTCTTGAGAATTCTTTGTATGGTAAATTACGTCTGCTCTGAAATACTGAAGTTAAAGTGAAAAGGTAATGTAAGAACTTTCCTTTACCATTGAAAGGTAGGAAACATGAAATTAATGATTAGACTCAAATGTATGAACGAAAGGCAATTAAATAACATTTCCAATGACCTACTAAACACATCAGCCATTTAAAGATATTGACATTTGGTTAGAAAATGTCAATAAGTAAACACATTAGATACATAGCGTATGGTTACTAGACAAGGTTAATCTCTTGGGTTAATAAATACAACATTTCCCCGTCTTAATAACATGCGTGGCCCTTTTGGAAGTTCCTCTATCTGCAAGCTTTGTCTATTAAGGTGGGTATGTTAATTGTATGATTGCATTTGTCATTTGTGCTCACCCTTGGGGTCAAGAACAAATTACAGCACTCACTGTGTAAGCTTTATATTCGTCCGTCTGCAATGCAAACCATGGCAAAAGTTCATATTTTTTGTGTAATGAACGTTACATTATTTATGTCATGAATTATTGATGAACTTGAGGAGAACTTCACAGTCCTGAACGGGGAATCGGCTGATAATCCATCCCTGTCTGTGGCAGCTCTCCAACAAAACAGTCATCAGTGGCTACTTCTGTCAGTCTCGCTGGTGGTTTGAATCATCTTTCAAAAAACCTAACTAACCTAACCACCTTAATAATAGAGGCTATTATCTGCAACGGGGGTATAGATTACAATGTTATCTAAGGTGGTGAAGCCACTTTGTAATTTGAAAATAAGCACTGAGATATTCTACCTGTCTGATAAAGACTCAGACAGTGAAGTCCCATGGTGCTTTGAATATACGGAATGCAAGTTAAATGACAGGGTCCTTTGAATTAATACACTGTAACTTCTCATGCACTGCTATGAAGCACTGAGCTGAGATGCTGATGAGAAAACACCATTCATAGTGTTTTTCAACCTCACCAAGCTTTCTTAGCTTATTTGATTCCCCATTCTCCTTTTAGTTGATTCAATACATTTCCTATTTGCATAAAACTGTCCGGTAAGATTATCTTCACTTATTCGATCTATCCTAAGAGTCACCTTGTTCAGGATCTTATAGGAATAATGAGATTTTAAATTGGAAGACACTCACACAGAGAATGAGCCATTTACAGTTAATTCATCTCATTGAGGTACATTGCTTAGAGGTATTGGAGGGTTTAGATTTTCATTCAAGCATCATATTTAACAGTGTCTGCTTCCCCCCACTTTACTTGCATTGAAATTTAAATGGCCTGAATCTGACAGATCCAATATTGCGTTCCACCGTAGCTATTTTCCTGAGAGCAAATATATTGTCAGAATCCCTTTATTCACAGAGAATAAAGAGTCAGAAAGAGAGTGATCACATGGGGGTCCATCCTCCTGGGGTTCCTTCTATTCTGCAGAGCTCAATGGGAGCCACCAGTATTTTTTTTACTGGCCCTGTTTATAGATAGACTGATTCACATCAGGAGTTATTGATTCTCATCAACTCCATAGTGTGGGAATTTGAAAATGATTTTGTATGATCATTGGCTTTGTTGCATGATGAAACAAACCTGTTGGCAAATTAAACAACATATCTTCAATTACTCAATTAACATCACACAAATTATACACAGTGTGTGTGTGTGTGTGTGTGTGTGTGTGTGTGTGTGTGTGTGTGTGTGTGTGTGTGTGTGTGTGTGTGTGTGTGTGTGTGTGTGTGTATGAGTGAGAGAGAGAGAGAGAGAGAGAGAGAGAAAGAGAGAGAGAGAGAGAGAGAGAAAAGAGAGCACGAGCGAGAGAGAGAGGGTGGGGTTAATTGGCTTTTTATGACTCCAATTAAATAACATTATGCATATACTGGCTTAACGGCTTATATGTGGCCTCCATTAACAATGTCCTCTTGATTGGTTCTTGGGCTTAAGGTCTTCTACAGCTCAGCTACTGCTTGTCATGGACTTTAAACCCATATGAAAAAAGCTTTGAAAATAATAATAAAAAATGATTCATATTGGATGTGCTTAAAATCCTGAAAAGGAGAAAGATGATGAGAATACCTCTGTCAGGGCACAGCACCTATGGCAAAACAACCTTTGCGCATTGTCAACCTTCAAATGACAATTAAATGAAATAAATCTCCAAATTAAGGCACTAGTCTGTTATATTTAAAAAGCGGTGGCGGTGGAGAGAAAACAAGCATTTGCCTGTCCTGAAGCTGAAGCAAAGCTGGTGAGGTGTTAACTAATCTCTGGTGGCCAGTCTATGCACTGCCGCCTCTAATTGCTCCCTGTATTTCAGTCTGGTGTGAGAGCAGCCTTTGTAGCAAGCGCCCAGCTGGCCCCCAGAGGTCTCACACCTTCATTATCACTCTTTATTGCACAACCTTATACGGGCACTCAGCACCAAACAGCCGGCCCGTTAAAAATAGAGCCTTCTCTCCTCCTCTCCTCCATCTCCTCCCTCTCTCCTCCTCTCCTCCTCTCCTTTTGGTGGTTTCAGTTTTAATTACCAACACGGAGCCAAAGCCAGAGTCCTCAGCAGGCTGGGGTTTTTTGTTCACTAATTAAAGTGAGGAGGGAGTTTATTGAAGGGACTCTGACTCTGCTCTCTCATCTATTATTAAGAGGGCAGGACAAATCATTTTCAAATTTAAACGCTGAAACCTGTCCAGGGACAGCTACAGCATCGGGGCTGGCTGGACGGCTGGTTGGGGAAAGGTGGATCGAGGTAAAGTTGACTGCCTTACAACATAGTAAGGCAGTCAAGGAGGCAGATTAAAAAGGGGAGGGGAGGAGAGAATGGGAGTGTTTTGTTTTCAAAGGAAAGATGCAGGCTCACATTTTCCTTCAAAATACACATATACAGGTCAAGTTTAAGTAGGTGCACCACAAGGGTGCATCCTAGGTCCAATCACTTTTGCTATCTGTTTTTGGGGACACTTCAACTTTGATTTTACAAGTGGAAAACCTAACTACACTACAAATGTACCACATCACACCACCAGATCCAACAAATCTAATGTAGTCCTGTCAGGATTGATTGCTGGACCCCACTGTGTGCTCTGGGAAAACAGTGGGCATAAATACCAAAACAGCAGGCTGGTAATGTGAGAGCACAACTTCCGGGACAGATTGATGTTCCTAGTGATTCTCTAACCCCTCCTGTCTCACACTTCTAATTGTCTAAACAGCCATGACCCTGACAGCTGCACAGGTACCTCAGTCAAAGAGCTCCATTCAGAAAGGACTCACTGAAAAAAGAGACAAACAACAAGTTTGAGATGTGGCAAAGCCAAATAGAGGACAACAAGTCCAACAGTAAAGCACTGCAATCTTTTCATCGTTCCCAAAGTATATGTAAAATATAAAATGTCAATAAGGTCTTTTAAATAATTACACAAATAAGAAACATATTCAGAAGTGAGCATGAACAAAATAGCCTGTTTCCTAATATCTTTTAATCTGGTATTCTAACCTTTATAGGAGAAGGTGCGGTGAAAAGAAAGAGAGAAATAATGAATTTAGCTAGGGTGAGGAGCCAGTGAATCTTCCTTTGGCCTAACAAGCAGCTCGCGTCCTTAGGACAATTAGTCACTGTCAAATGGGGGCATATGTAGAACCCTCTGCATGCTTGTTAAGTAAAAACCTACATAGAGGTCACTGACATTAAGAAAAATGCAATGTAACCACGTAGCTACATAACATTTTCCAAGGTATAATGTCAGATAAAAAAATACATGAAATCTAATTAAATATTCTTGCTAGTATTGATACAAAACAATACTGAAACAGGTTTGTACTGTATTTGCTTAATTTCAATAATACAACAAAGTAGTGGATGCAATGACATCCAAAATTGCAATTGAATTCAGATACTGGGGTTATGCACAAACACCTATAACTTATATTAAGAAAATAAATTGACCAAATAGCTGCATGCAGTTGTTCTAAATTGGATAGCAAACACACATTTAGGTGACTGTGATTTAAAATGTAATTTTACAGGCTTTCAATGCATCGGATTGTTTAATTTCACTATTTATATGCATTAGAAAAAGGTACATTTCTTTCTGGGGATGGATTTTTCCAATATATAGAGGGGAGGATATATAGGTCAGAGACGTCCACGCCTTATCAGTAATTCACCATTGCCTGGTTATTAAGGACAGCTTAGGTGGAGAGGGCTGGAGTACCAGGAGGGGTTAAGGTGAATTGATTGCCTGTGGACATGTTAAACATGACCCTGTCAGGTCTCCACTCCAGTCCCAAAATGCGCCAACCTGTGCGCCTCACTCCAAGTAATCAGCTGTACAGATGCTTTAATCAAATTCAGAAGCCCCGAGAACTTCCCCCCAGGGACTTTTCTATCAACTTGGAAATAATTGAAACCTGCGGCAACAGACATTTGCACTGTTATCGTGTGAGAGCATAGAAAATGCTTCTTGATCTGAGCCTTCTTAATGCTTGTTCCAAAACTTAATTGTTTACGGGTGTAATAGAAACGGACGGTGTGTTGTTGTTGTTTAAGGTTAAACAGATCGGAAAGTAATCACGTGAGTGTCTGTTACTCTGTGTGCCGGGTTCAGATGCAGCAGCTTGCGGCAGAGGGGGCAGTGGGAGGATAATTATAGGGTAACTTGGGCTCAATCTGTCTGTGGGCGCCCTCCCCCTTTCAAGGGGTGTTTCCCTTGATTAGCCCAACTCAGGGTGCAGCCCCCTCTGCGAACGGCAGATTGAAGTTCATCACGGGGGTCTCAGCTGCCAGTGTGTTGCGATGAATTGCCTGCTGTAAGAAGGTGTTGACAGCACCAGCTGGACATCAGAGAGTGGTGATGAAAAGAAAGGGAAATTCACAGAGTCACCCCAGACACAACGGCCCATTGGGGACAGAGAGGATTGGTCACCTGCTGGCAGGGGGCAGAACTGCAGCCACAGCCAGGCCAGAGAGGGGTGATGGGACCACTATAGGCTTACCTAGAAGAAGCAGGGCGGTCTCTTACCTCTTTGTGTGTCACTGTCCCTATTCACTGAGGTGCACTGAGACGCATACTGCTCTAGAATTACTGCCATATACACTGAGTATACCAACCCCCCCCCCCCCCCCCCCCATACTTTGCCCTCAGAACAGCCTCACTTCATTGGGGCATGGACTCTACAAGGTGTCGAAAGCGTTCTGCATGGACGCTGGCCCATGTTGACTCCAATGCTTCCCACAGTTGTGTCAAGTTGGCTGGATGTCCTTTCGATGGTTGACCATTCTTGATACACATGGGAAACTGTTGAGGGTGAAAAACCCAGCAGCGTTGCAGTTCTTGACACACTCAAACCGGTGCTCCTGGCAGCTACTACCATACCCCGTTCAAAGACACTTAAATCTTTTGTCTTGCCCATTCACGCTCTGAATGGCACACATTCACAAGCCATGTCTCAATTGTCTCAAGGCTTAAAAATCCTCCCCTTCATTTACACTGATTGAAGTGGATTTAACAAGTGACATCAATAAGGGATCATAGCTTTCACCTGGATTCACCTGGTCAGTCTTCTCATGGAAAGAGCAGTTGTTCTTAATGTTTTGTATAATCAGCGTACGGCTTTTGATAGTAGTATAGATGATCTACAGTCAGTTCACAGTACAATAATACTCATGTGTCCTCTTATCTCGCGCTAGCACATGTCATCACTGCTGCTAACTAATGCTATAGTGAAAATGAGGTTTTATGGTGAGTGTTTTGGTGAATAGAGCCTGGTTCTGCACATGCCCTGAAGTGAGCAGAAGCTATATTGGTGTGATTCTACCATTCAATGTATTAATGAACTGCCTAAAGGTGCAAATTAGGTTTTAATGGGTGTTACTTTACTGGGATGTGATGTCTCTACCTCACACAAAGCACCCCTCATTCACAATCCCCATTTTTTTTCTGCCTCTGCAAGAATAACCAATTACAGTTTATGACCACTCCACTAATGCCCAAATGAAATGCAAAAACATAATTTTTAACTTATTAAGATAAGATTGCACATTCATTTGGTTGTCATGATGCTCAACTGAAATCCTTTCTCCTCTAAGATGGAATACATCGCTCAAGTGGCAAATCCTTTTACCCCGAATGGGGCACTGGTTTATCGGGAACAAGGCCAAACCATTCCATATTTTATATTGTGGTTCCTGCAGTTTGAACCCTTTTTCTGCTTCATTCCCTACCCAAACATCACTTGATTATTACTTTGGAAAGGCGTATCATGTGTATTGTTGGGATGTATCCCTGTCAAGGAAAAGATGGTGAGATTTTATTCTGGTGCCTAATGCAGTATGTCTGTGTCCATGGTACCCTGGTTATGATAACATGTCTCTCAGCATCCCTGACACCAGCCACTACTTAATTAGAAACCATCAGCACAGCCCCGGAGGAGAGGTAAGGAGAGGAGAGGAGAGGAGAGGAGAGGAACAAATGATTAATGATGAAGCTGCTTGGAAAGAACCTCTGACAAAACACAACATGTCACCGTGCATGCTCCAGAGTGAACTATGGATGTATTATCTCCTTTAAAGCCACGTCGATTATTTATGAGATCAAACCCTGATTTAAGCTCTGATTTGTTTATCAAGCTCTGTTGGTTCAACACAGTAGGAGCTATGTGATACTGTTTGTTTGCTTGCCTAAACCATATGGTTCCCCCTGTATGCTAAAGCCAAATTCAGAGCAGATATGCTAATGGCGGTGTCAGCCAAGGGAAAGAGTGTCCGACGTCTATGGGGAAATTTGAAGAGCCCTGTCTCTCTTTGTGTCTAATGGTTGAATTGCATAGCATTTTTTATGGTCTGACACCTCGGCTAAAGCTCTGGGTGAATTGCAAAATCAATTGCTTTATTGATCTATAACTAATTAGGGGAAGATAAACGGTCTAACTACACACATACTGCCCCTCTGATGAGCCAATAGAGTATCATATATATTTCTCCCGTATTGGAGGATTTCAGGAGAGCTTTAGGAGGGATATCTAGAGGTATTTCAGGCCTTGTTAAAGTGTAGTACAGTATGATGAGGGAAATTGATCATCAAAGAGCATGTTTTGATATCATTTTTTAAGGGAAATGTACAGCGTTAGATTTGTGTGTAAGGTGCAGCATAATCATAGTCTTCACTTTATAAAACATATACGAAAGCATCCCTTTTATCTTCTTTTCTTACCTAATTATTTGCTTTTTTATGCCAATTTACAACCATAGGCCTATTAAAACTGCCTCTCCTGTGTGACTATTGCTTTATTGGTTGTTGTAACAGTCACAAGTGATCAAACCCTAATTAGTTTCAGCTGACAGGGCGTGCCCCTCAGGTCAAAGATCCTGACTGATGTCATGGGGATGATGGTGAGGAGAAAGGGTCAGGGAAGAGCCAAGGGTTCAACCCCTCTCATTACCGTGGCAACCGCTGCTCGTCAACACACCGACTAAATATCTTTGTGCTTATAGTTCCTATTATAATCGCTTGTAGATATTATGTTCGAAGAGACTGTTTTGGATGTTTGTATGTCATGCACCACCTCTCTCATGTTCTTGGACATGTGTCTTGTATAGCAGGACAAGTTGGTCCTCCTGGACAGACTTAGAACCAGGGGCTCCCTCTGTAGGAAGGTTCTGGAACTGTGCTCACCTCACAACAGTTCCCTCACTCACCGCAGCTGAGCTCAATCTCAGACAAGACAAAATGCTCTCAATGCTCGATTTGTCATAACAGATGTTCCAAAAACTATTTTCCCCTTCAAGCCTAAAAATCAGAAGAAGTAAATTAATAACTACTCCCTCCCAAGTTAAGTCCCCCAGACTCAGTTCTTAGCCAGTACTAAGTGCCCTTGTTGACTCAATTGGATTAGCACTAATATGTAAACACAGGAGGTAAGAGGAGTAATCCTCTAATGAGAAGAGAACATTTTTAAAATAAATACGTGGAAATGCCATGTCTTCCCTTTAACTGAGGCGGATGTCGTAAGCTGGATTGATTGAAATTGGGTCTTAAAGTTTGGGCCTGGAGATGTACAGAAGCGACTATTTTGACCATCCAGTGGTAACGTAATTACCCGTTTGTAACTTAGTTGGATAATAGGAGTGTACCCTCCAGGGGATGAGACAAAGACTTGTTAATTATTAAAAGCTTACATCAGCCAAGCGCCAGAGAGTTGCAATTATTAATGTTGTTGTTCTTGTTTGTGCTCAAACACTACTGCTGCTGTTAATATCCTCATTAACCAAAATGAATGATTTTATTACTCTTGATTTGGTTAGGGGTTTGTTAAATGCATCAGAGCTCAGTTGTCATTGCTTATTGAAGGATAAACAGTGCTGGCTCATGTCATGCTGCAGCGGGCCTCTGCTTTGCAGCTTATCTTGTTTAATATTTTTAAAGCTGTGTCCCAATTCAACCATAAACATCACAGTGCTCATAAATTACATTTACAGATTGATATTGAAATTCACCTCACTGTTAGCAGACGATGCTCGTTAATCAAAAACTGACTAAAGTATGACATGTCCTAGGGTGTATTATATTAATTGATGTTATTTTTATTGAAAGTATCTTGACTGAGAAGGAAAACTTGGTTACACAAACCATGTTAGAGTTCAAAATGTATATTATGAAGATTGTACTTAAAATACATAAATGTGCATCTAATTAAGTGGATTCTCCTCACACAAAATCACTTTCAACAGAAATAATAATTCTCATAATTCAAATTGTAAGCTAACATAATCACGTCTGAGGCCATTAAATGAAAATGGCTTCGTGTTAATTACATTATGTCTCAAATATTCATTCTGATTAAATTACAGCATTACAAATTAACTAAATGAATGCTTTTCATGTAATGGCCTGATTTATATAATTTTTTCTTGTCATGTAAAAGGCCTCACATGGTCTCCTTTATTTCTTGGAAATAATGCTAAATATCGTATTCCCGTAAATGGTCTAACTGCAGCACTATTGAACTAGAGTCGGTGCTACATCTTGCTTTCATGCTTCAAGGAAGGAGAGCAGTAGCTATATAAAAGTGTAAATTCTTGGTCCCTAAGGATCTAAGATATTGCCTAGCTGTATTTACAATCTTAATAACATCCCTTCAGATTGTTTGGGCACAGTGTTTGGCTGGTAATAGGTCTTAAACACAAGTGTTTCTCTTGCATCTTGCCAATACTGATTACTGCGCTCCCTACTGTTGCTGCTTGAAAAGATTCTTTAATTGAGCCCAGCTTTGATTCCCCCTAGTGAGGATGGAAACAGAGGATCTGTAAACGGGATCCATTAATCCTATGCAAGATCTCTCAAGATTTCACATCTCGCCTAGAGCCAACAGGACTCCATGCAACAACACTAGACAGTCTGTAAATTAAAAACAATCTAAATATTAAAGGATGAGAAACTACTTCACATATTTTGATGTATTGAGAACTATTTTATCTCTCTATTTGTTTATTTCATAATATGTATGTTATTTTCAGTACATAATATACTGTATCATGTCCATGTTCTTTTCAATACTTTATATCAACAAGGTGAACTATACATTAGCTGCTGACGGCTTTGTACTATAACTGTTAACCCGAGTGTATTCCAAGAGCACAGATGCAAAGCTTCTAAACAAAGCCAAGACATTTGAGATGTCTCATATACACAAATCTATAAGTAAAACAAAAAAGCCCATACTATCGCTCCCACTCACCATTGCAGAGCCTAATCTGAACCATATGCAATTTTAAAGGGTGTTCCTCGTTCTAATGGGTCCCTGGGGAGAAAGGGGTTAATTGATGCAGATGTTGATAGCTTCTACATGTGACGCAGGGATCCGCTCCCTAGTGGCTCCTATTAGAAAGACTTTTAATGAAGTACTAAACAGAAGGCTTTCCGTTCAGTGGGAGAATACTACCAGCAAACAAAGCACTTCACTGGAAAAAAAAAAAAGGTTTACCATTGATTTGCCTGCCAAATAACAATCATTTTTGCATCAATGCTGATTTCTTGACTTGTATTCCCTAATGAAAGACAAAGTGAGAGAAAGTCAATTGGAGAGCCATTATTTTGACTCTGAAACTTGACCAATCAGAGAGAATCTTGGTTTGGAACCAGCATCTTGACTGCTCCTCTGTTAGATCATTTGCTCTTTCAGTCATTATCCAATTGCCACATTTAATAAATGCTTTGTAGAAGGATACAGGTAATTTGTCATTTCAATTCAATATTTTATAAGAAAGTATAATCATGCTTGCCACCCATTGTAAAGTTAGGAAATTAAAGTACAATGAATATTTCAGAAATCCAAATAACAGACATGTGCAAAGATATTTAACAGGTTGACTGAAATAGATAAGAAATGTAAATAACGTGATTGGTTTATGTTTAATAAAGAAGATCCTATCAGTAAAATCCTCCAGCCAGCTCTAGGAGATGGCAGTGTGTGGTGGTAAAAGTTGGCTAAACTGACGGTGGTGTGATGAGGCTTCACACTGAGGATTACTAACCCATAGTCACTAAATCCTCCTCATTAAAGTGACAAACCCAAACACATAGTTAGTCAGGCGTGATCTTCAGCTGTGTACGGCATCTGGCCCTGACGTCCCAGCCCTCGCCACCACCCCCACCCCTCTTCAAGAGCAACACACACACACACACGCGCACACGTACTACACATGCACTACACATGCACACGCACATTAACTGTAACCTCTATCCAATTTAAAACAATCAACATTCCTTTCATTTCCAATTTACCCACAAAACCCTATTAGTGTCCACTATGATAAACTAGCTGTGGTTTACGAAACGAGGCCACTATCTTCCTCTCCTCTCCTTCAGTCTGGAGGAGTTCTCTCTCTCTCCGTCTCCGTCTCCCTACAGTCTGCTTCTCACTCGATCCGTCAGCCTCTTCCATCCTGATTATCAGGAGACGCCAATTTCAAAGAGACATCTTAATAGTGATGTCAACGTATTAATTAGAAGTGTTAATGAGCTAAAAGCAACCCAAATTAAATTAATGCAGCAATAGACAGAGAGTGAAATTAGCTTCAATTTCTGTAAATGATTCTGAAGTGTGCACAACATATCAGCCTGTCTGAACATTCCCATCCCCCAAAGCTAATCAAGAGCTACGTTGCAATTAGCTGCTTAATTAAAGCAACACTCTGCTCGGAAAATCCGGCACAATTAAGTAATGGCTGTTATAGCATGAAGACAGACTGTATTTTTCTTCGGGAGGAGAAAAAAAAGAAAATAGAAAAACAAAACATATTTTGTCCCTAATGGCCTGCGGGGGATTGAGCCAGCCAAGATGTGCCAAGATGGAGAGGGTTCCATCCCGTGCTTCAATGGGGTTCCTGTGCTCCAGCTGGAAGCTGTTTGAATCGATGACAGCTCGCCAGATCAAACTGCTTTGCCCAGGGTCTCCGAGCCATCTGAATTGGCAGTGACTTGGGCGACTGTGTCCTAATCCCCAGATCTGGTGTAAGCAGCTCACTGGTTTCCAGTTGGACGGGGCAGTTACAGCCTATTAACTCTGTCTACATATTTCAACAGTGGACCTGTTACGGACCTCCAATCTAGTCCGACAACGACACTGGACACTGCTCTACTCCAGTTAGCACTGGTTAGTCAAAAGGCCTGGGAAAACACTCATAAAGTGATATTTTCTATAGCTCTAGTGATGAGTAGCATCAGCCAGTGAATCATTTCATACACCTGTGATAGTTGGTATGGATGAGCCATAAAATTGCTTGACTTCGCTTGACTACTGTGCTAGGAGTAACTTGATATAATTGTCATGTTTTTGTTTGCTAAGAGGTTGTATAGGTCATAGATTTAAATAGAACACAGGCCTGTATTCTCAACTGTCCATTTGTGATGACTTTGTCACGTTTGCTCCATCCAATAAATAAATAATGTCTGGGAAAGGACACATAATTGAGTGGAATTAGTTTTAATGTTCTGCCGGTTCAAACTACACACATTAGCCTACATTGTGCTACGATAGACATAGCTCAACAAAAGAGGTTCCAATGCCTTACAGGGGAAATGATAACATTATGTCCATAGTGACAGAGCCCCTGCAGTTGTGTATTCAGTTATTTACTGGTTTTAAAAAGAGTGTGTGAGCAGAGTGAGCAGTGAGCTGTGATTAACACCCCACTTGGCGGTGGAGCCCAGGGATGGCGGTGTAAACGCCATCCTTCAGCAGGTGTAGGCCACAGCAGAGCATATGCCATCAGGTTGGATGGGGCTTCTCTGCAGAGACTGTGCTCCGTGATCGTTTCCCTGGGCCTGCCTCTGCTGGGAACGGGCGTCACTCACACAAACACCATCTGCCAGGAACAGGTTCACCTGCTAGGAACATTTAACAGAGGGCCTAAGAGTGGTGCCTTCCACTCTAGAAGAAACCCCATACACCTGCAGAGAGTGATGCCTTCCTCCACTAGAACCTGCAGAGACAGACAAAAGGAGGACAACAAAAACGCTCTGTTCTGTTTTGCACTGTTACTGCACAGCGACACGGGCTCGTAGTTTCTCTTTAGAAATCATCCATGTAAACATTATAACACCAGAGACAGGAGACACGGGGGACGGGTCCTCCGCCCCAACCCAAGACTGCTCCAGGATAACTTTCCCTTTGCTAAAGAGAGGGGAAAAGACACCTGAAGTGTTTGACGCTAAATTAGGTTTTCAAAGACAATAATTAGTCGTCTCCCCCTAAAGGTAAATCACCTGCTACCCAATTAAGCTGCCTTCTAATTATAAGCGTACGCCTCAGAGCCATTGCCAAAGATTCTCGTTCCTGTGGTGGAAGATGTGAAACATGTTCAGATACACGGAGACGTGGTAACGAACAGCCTGAAGAAGACAGAGCTTAAACACATTGTGTGTGTGTGTGTGTGTGTGTGTGTGTGTGTGTGTGAAACTCTGCTGTGAGCCTGACACTTCAGCGGACTGATAACCTTTAGTGATTTCTCACATGCTAATAATTACATTGTGTAATGGCTATAGTATGGTGGCTCACTCACGGTTTTCCGGTATAAGACAAAAATTGTCAAATTAAATACATTTTTGTCAGACTATCTGTGCAGACTAGTTTCGGTCTTTTGCATATTGTAGGCATCACAACACTGCAAAGCGCTTTGTACAGATACAGGATGGTGAAAGGGTATAGAATATTTGCACTCACCGGGTAATAAAAGAGATCCCGTCTGTGATGGAGGTCTAGGTGCCCTTTGGGTCTTGGCATTTTCCATTGTTATGAGGACTCTATTCTCCGCATGGCGGCAGTGTGACTGCAGACTGGTAGGGGACGGGCTGGAAAGACACCGGAGAGAGGGGCCAGTAGTCATTTGAATTCATCACTGCTTCTGATTCCCTGACACTAATTAATATGTAAATTTCACATTGTTTGTTAGCTGTTATGTCAAACTTTGATGTGAGGAGCAGCTTCCAGGTTGAGATTTACTGTAGATTGAGGCCTGGATACCTGCCAAATATCCTAGCCAGTCGGTAATCTAATATTTTATTTAAATAGATAGACTAATAAATGTCTCTACAGCTTAGAACCTGGGAGACAGGCTAATGATATTTTATTAAGTCAGAGTAATTGAGGATCCCATCAAAATATGTAATTAAACACTTAAGCATAATTATGCAACACAGTAGGACCCCGGATGAATTAATTAAAGAAACGTCAATACATCAATTTATTTGAATTCCTTTGTCCCTTTTCTACTTGTCATGATTAACATTTTAATTGGCTTCATTTGTGACAGCGTAAAATAAATGTATACTTTATTTTTAATTAGCAATAAAGCTGGAAAATTAGAGCTGAGATGTGTTCATTGTAAAACAGAGAAGAAAGTTGTCATGGCCACAAATAGATCTCCTCAGTTTGAGGTAAAATGTGAAAAAGAAAGAAATTCAGTCAATTGATTGTCATCTGTTAAAAACGTCATGCATACGTTCTACAAATGCACATGTGATTCTGCTGCATGTGCAGCAGCACAAACTCTATGTTGGATTGGATATGGGAAAAGTGTGCTTGTGTGTATGCATGTTAGTGCTTCTGTGTGCCTGTCTGTGTGTATGTGTGTTATCAGCAGGCTGCCTAGGTTTGATGCATACCTGGAGAGCAGCTTAATATCCTCGGGCTGCCACTACATGGCAGGCCAGGAGAAAGATACACGCACACACACACACACACACACACACACACACACACCCCTGGACCCGGTGGAGCCATTTACCTTTCTCCAAGTAGGTTCAAGATATTAATTAAGATAAATCTAACTCAATTCACACATTCTGCCATCTGGTTATTTATCAGAATTATGATAATCATTTCTGTAGGGCAGGAAAATTATTACCCATTTTGTGTATAATTCATATTAATATTCAGAATAAAATAATTCTGTATTCTGGGTCCATATGGACCCTGTGCACCATAGCATCTCTTCAGCAGAGTAGAATAAGGGGAAACACACAGACATAATGCATGTGTCAAACATTCTCTCTTAAGTGTTCTCACAAACAATATGGCCATGCAAAAACTGGAATCACATGCAACTGCACAGCCTGGAGTGATTATGATATAGGTCACACATTTTAATTGCCTTAGACTACTAAACAATAATTCTATTGGGCCAACGATCCATTCACTCTACTGAAATGTCAGAGGAGCCAACCCACGATATGAGATTAAGTAGTCTGACAATGACACATTCTGCTTGAGTTGCTTATGATTTGGACTAATCTAAAGCAGCATTGTTGGCTGCTAGAAGCGGGTAGTTAATTAAACACAGAGGAGATAATTAAGATGAGACGACTGTGTGGATCACTGGTCAGTCTGCCATTATTTGGGGGACGGGCCTGGCAGGTGGCACAGCGCTCTGTCAGGTGACAGCTCACAGCCTGCGCAGAAGATCAGATGATAGCAGTCAGCTCACTGTGGTCCCCCCTGGTACAACCCCCTACAGTTACAGTGAAAACCTTAGTTCAACCAAGGCCTCATTTCTGGGCAGCTTTGAGCACGACTTTCCAGCTATTTAGTTGCTGGCTGGTCACATGCCTGGGGCAGGGGAGAGACAGGGTTAAAGGGGAGTGCCAGGGCTGAAGCAGATCACACTCCAGCACAAGCCAAGCACTAATGAGGGTGAGGCTGGGGCCAAACGACAGCCATGTGATTACATTTAGATCTGGGGGGAGATCTTGACCCATGGTGGCCCGCATCTAAGTGACATTTACCTTGGATAACCACACTGCAGCTAAGGCTTATTAACCTTTAATAGACCTGAGCACCTCCGCACGTCTTACTTGGCAAATGGATTATTAAATAGACCAACTTCAACTTGTAGGCTATTTTGGGAAGTCCCATGACCAACTGTGCACTAGCTTCGTGTAGGGGTTAAGTGTAGCAAAGTAGTAATCTTTTTCAATATTCCTCTAGCAAAATTATTAGAGACTTGTAGAGCACCGTCCCACAAGTACCAATGGTTCCCTGCAGGGAAATAATCTGGCATAGTTTCAGGAAGTCAATTTCCAGAAATGATATCCTGATTCCCTTCATAAATTGCAAAGTATAATTTCTATATTTCAGCAATTTGGACCATTCAGCCGAACATGGAAGAAAATCATGGATATCGAACAATTGTAGCTATCTCCTGCACAATAAACAATAAATATTACATTTAAATGGTTGAAATCTGGATCTCATTTGTTTTCAAATGATGTCACTGCGCTGCCAGACAGACTGGGATTCTTCTTAATAAAAAAACCACAGAATGCATAAAAAGACGACAGGAAAAGCTCCAGGCCTATTATCATGCTTGTAACAACCATACCTCTGACTCCTATGTCTGAAATGCTATATAGCCGATTTTCCACCCAAGCCAAAAGTCTTTTAAGTCATGTGTTTAAGTGTGCTGTATCCAGCAGAGCCTGGGGTGCTTTGCCATGTCAAATCAATGCTTTCGAGTTGTGGAGAAGTCAGTCATATTTCACTCGGTTCTGCATTTAGGAATAAGTGGATCATACTTTAGGCATTGCCATGCTTGTGTGGCAAAGGCGTTCTCATATTCAAATAGGAGATTATGGCACAGCGTGTGAGAAATGTCACCTAAGAGCAATGACCTACATTATGTATAGCGTTCCTTGAGGAGCCAGTGGCTTTACTCTGCCACCACCACTCAACGCTGGTCACCAAATCCAGAACATGCCCCTGAGCCAAATATGGGCTCCAGCTTAAATGAACAATGCATAGAAGAAACTTTAGCATAGGGTAATATAGATAAGTATATTTGATAATGGGGCTTTACTGAGATGTATAGACACCCCAAAAGGAAACTTCCCATAGAAATCTTTGGAATTTCTCAAGAAATGCGATGCAGATATTCATTTGTCAGTAGACTGTTACTTGCTACTAGTAAAGATGATCGGCAAGCATTTTGAAACGGAGTTCAGAGCCACAAGCCATCCATCTGAGATTGCAAGGTTACATGCGTCTTTAATAATGCAAACTGATGGGCACAAAAGGCCTTACCAATGAGATCTAGAGTGAATTATAGCACCTAGAATGTCAGCATAAACATACAGGTAACTACCAAAATAAAGGAAACACTTGAGTAGCTTGGTATTATAAGTATCAGCTAACCACATATGGTATAGCAGTCTTATGCCTGACTACATAGTTGATGACGTGACATTAAACCATTGGTTGAGCCATGCAACGTCTGAGCAGGGAAATGCGACCATGTGGTTAGCTGATAGGTAAAATACCTATCCAGGTGTTGTAAGATCTGGCAGGCGTCTGCAATGTTTGAGCAGAGGAACGTGCCCATTGAGATGAGAGCGATGCAAGACTTTGCTCTCACACAGTTACACAGTATCTGTGCATGTGCACGAGTGCGCTTCACACTGCTACAACGTGGTAGCTACAGGAACAAAACAGTAGAGAAGTTTAGCCTCGCGCTTCAACGCTCCTGGTTGTTGACAAAATTGACCCACTGCTACTGTTTACTTGGTGCATCTATGTCATCTTGCTGAGTCTACCTTTAAACCCTGACCAAACCTAACATACTGTATGACCGGACCCATCTCCTTATAGATGATTACTGCCCCACAGTGGCAAGAAGTGACATCCCAAAAAATACTAAAACTATACAACACATAAATGGCTCCTAACCTTCCACGCATAGGCTACTTTGTCACTAACACTAAATAATATAAAAACGAAATAGATTTTGTTAATGAAACTTAAAGTAAATAAAAACGAGTAAATCCGATCTGAAAACTTACTGAACCTAATGTGAATTTCAAATACAAATCTTGAAACTTATAAACTCAGCAAAAAAAGAAACGGCCCTTTTTCAGGACCCTGTCTTTAGAAGATAATTCGTAAAACTCCAAATAACTTCACAGATCTTCATTGTAAAGGCTTTAAACACTGTTTCCCATGCTTGTTCAATGAACCAGAAACAATTAATGAACATGCACCTGAACGGTCGTTTACTCTAACAGCTTACAGGCAATTATAGGCAATTAAGGTCAAAGGTCAAAGTTATGAAAACTTAGGACACTAAAGAGGCCTTTCTACTGACTCTGAAAAACACCAAAAGAAAGATGCCCAGGGTCCCTGCTCATCTGCATGAATGTGCCTTAGGCATGCTGCAAGGAGGCATGAGGACTGCAGATGTGGCCAGGGCAATAAATTGCAACGTCCGTACTGTGAGTCACTTAAGACGGCGCTACAGGGAGACAGGACAGACAGCTGATCGTCCTCGCAGTGGCAGACCACGTGTAACAACATCGGTACATCCGAACATCACACCTGCAAGACAGGTGCAGGATGGCAACAACTTTCCAAGTTACACCAGGAACACATAATCCCTCCTTCAGTGCTCAGACTGTTTGCAATAGGCTGAGAGAGGCTGGACTGAGGGCTTGTAGGCCTGTTGTAAGGCAGGTCCTCACCAGACATCACCGGCAACAACGTCACCTATGGGCACAAACCCACCGTCGCTGGACCAGCAGGACTGGCAAAAAGTGCTCTTCACTGATGAGACGCTGTTTTGTCTCACCAGGGGTGATGGTCGGATTCGTGTTTATCGTCGAAGGAATGAGCGTTACACCGAGGCCTGTACTCTGGAGCAGGATCGATTTGGAGGTGGAGGGTCCGTCATGGTCTGAGGCGGTGTGTCACAGCATCATCGGACTGAGCTTGTTGTCATTGCAGTCAATCTCAACGCTGTGTGTTACAGGGAAGACATCCTCCTCCCTCATGTGGTACCCTTCCTGCAGGCTCATCCTGACCCTCCAGCATGACAATGCCACCAGCCATACTGCTCATTCTGTGAGTGATTTCCTGCAAGACAGGACTGTCAGTGTTCTGCCATGGCCAGCGAAGAACCCGGATCCCAATCCCATTGAGCGCGCCTGTGACCTGTTGGATCGGGAGGGTGAGAGCTAGGGCCATTCCGCCCAGAAATGTCTGGGAACTTGCAGGTGCCTTGGTGGAAGAGTGGGGTAACATCTCACAGCAAGAACTGGCATACCTGGTGCAGTCCATGAGGAGATGCACTGCAGTACTTAATGCAGCTGGTGGTCACACCAGATACTGACTGTTACTTTTGATTTTGACCCCCCCCGTTTGTTCAGGGACACATTATTCCATTTCTGTTAGTAACATGTCTGTGGAACTTGTTCTGTTTATGTCTCAGTTGTTGAATCTTGTTATGTTCATACAAATATATACACATTAAGTTTGCTGAAAATAAAACGCAGTTGACAGTGAGAGGACGTTTCTTTTTTGCTGAGTTTAGTTTTTATTTCTATCATAAAAACACAAAGTAAAAAAAAACTTGGTGGTAGTTGTAGTAGTACACTGACTGTGTAAAAGTAGCCTATTAGTATTAGATGTAGATTGGTAGGTTTATCTATGCTAAGTCGGGTAGCTATTGTAGTGTTTAGTGAGTTTCTAGTTGCAAAGTTTGACACGTGCACAGGATAGAGCAGGTGTAAAATAGTACAGTGAAATGCATACTTGCAAGCTCTTTCCCAACAATACAGAATACAATAAAAAAATATATAATAATTATAGAAATAGATAACACGAGGAATAAATACACAATGAGCAATGATAGCTTGGCTATATACATGGGGCAGTACCACGTCGATGTGCAGGGGAGCGATGTAATTGAGGTAGATACAATACGTACATACAGGTAGAAATACCTACAGTTGAAGTCAGAAGTTTACATAAACTTAGGTTGTAGTCATTAAAACTCGTTTTGCACCCACTCCACAAATTTCTTGTTAACAAACTATAGTTTTGGCAAGTCGGTTAGGACATCTACTTTGTGCATGACACAAGTCATTTTTCCAACAATTGTTTACAGACAGATTATTTCACTTATAATTCGCTGTATCACAATTCCAGTGGGTCAGAAGTTTACATGCACTAAGTTGACTGTGCCTTTAAACAGCTTGGAAAATTACACAAAATTATGTCATGGCTTTAGAAGCTTCTGATAGGCTAATTGACATCATTTTAGTCAATTAGAGGTGTACCTGTGGATGTATTTCAAGGCCTACCTTCAAACGCAGTGCCCCTTTGCTTGACATTATGGGAAAATCAAAAGAAATCAGCCAAGACCTCAGAAAAAGAATTGTAGACCTCCACAAGTCTGGTTCATCCTTGGGAGCAATTTCCAAACGCCTGAAGGTACCACGTTCATCTGTACTAACAATAGTACGCAAGCATAAACACCATGGGACCACGCAGCCGTCACACCACTCAGGAAGGAGAAGCATTCTGTCTCCTAGAGATTAACGTACTTTGGTGCGACAAGTGCAAATTAATCCTACAACAGCAGCAAAGGACCTTGTGAAGATGCTGGAGGAAACAGGTACAAAAGTATCTATATCCACAGTAAAACGAGTCCTATATCGACATAACCTGAAAGGCTGCTCAGCAAAGAAGAAGACACTGCTCCAAAACCGCTGTAAAAAAGCCAGACTACGGTTTGCATCTGCACATGGGGACAAAGATCGTACTTTTTGGAGAAATGTCCTCTGGTCTGATGAAACAAAAATAGAACTGTTTGGCCATAATGACCATTGTTATATTTGGAGGGAAAAGAGGGAGGCTTGCAAGCCAAAGAACACCATCCCAACCGTGAAGCACGGTTAAGGACAACAAAGTAAAGGTATTGGAGAGGCAATCAAAGCCCTGACCTCAATCTCATAGAACATTTGTAGGCAGAACTGAAAATGCATGTGCGAGCAAGGAGGCCTACAAATCTGACTCAGTTACACCAGCTCTGTCAGGAGGAACGGGCCAAAATTCAACCAACTTATTGTGGGAAGCTTGTGGAAGGCTACCCAAAACGTTTGACCCAAGTTAAACAATTTAAAGGCAATGCTACCAAATACTAATTGAGTGTATGTAAACTTCTGACCCACTGGGAATGTGATGAAAGAAATATAAGCTGAAATAAATCATTCTCTCTACTATTATTCTGACATTTCACATTCTTAAAATAAAAAGTGGTGATCCTAACTGACCTAAGACAGGGATTTTTTTACTTGGATTAAAGGTCAGGAATTGTGACAACTGAGTTAAAATGTATTTGGCTAACATGTATGTAATCTTCCGACTTCAACTGTATATGGCAACAGGATAGATAAACAGGCAACAGGACAGACAAACAGTAACAGCGTATGTGATGAGTCAAGAGGGCCAATGCAGATAGTTAAATAGTTAACCAATACCTAACCTGACTAACTATTTAGCATTATTATGGCTTGGGGGTAGAAGCTGTTCAGGGTCCTGTTGGTTCCAGACTTGCCATGAGGTATCAGAGAGAACAGTCTATGACTTGGGTGGCTGAAGTCTGACCATTTTATGGGCCTTCATCTGACACCGACTGGTATAGAGGTCATGGATGGCAGGGAGCTCGGCCCCAGTAATGTACTGGGATGTACACACTACCCTCTGTAGCGCCTTGCAGTCAAATAGTTGCCATACCAAACAGTGATGCAGCCAGTCAAGATGCTCTCAATGGTGCAGCTGTGGAACTTTGAGGATCTGAGGGAATATGCCAAATCTTTTCAGCCTCCTGAAAGGGAAGAGGCGTTGTTGTGCCCTCTTCATGACTGTGTTGGTGTGTGTGGACCATGATAATTCCTTAATGATGTGGACACTGTGGAACTTGAAGCTCTCAACACACTCCACTACAGCCCCGTCGATGTGGATGGGGGTGTTCTCAGCCCTCCGGTTCCTGTAGTCCACGATCAGCTCCTTTGTCTTTCTGACGTTAAGGGAGAGGTTGTTGTCCTGGCACCACACTTCCAGGTCTCCGACCTCCTCCCTCTAGGCGTTTTATCGTCCTCGTGATCAGGCCTAACACGGTTGTGTTGTCAGCAAACTTAATGAAGGTGTTGGAGTTGTGCGCATGGAGTACAGGAGGGAATTAACTTCTTCGGGATCGGTGTCCCTTCCACAGGACGGCTGAGCTAACATAGGCTAAAGTGATTAGCGTGAGGTTATAAGTAAGAAGAAAGATTCCCAGGACATAGACATATCTGATATTGGCAGAAAGCATAAATTCTTGTTAATCTAACTGCAATGTCTAATTTACAGTAGCTATTACAGTGAAAGAATACCATGCGATTGTGTGAGGAGAGTGCACAATTTTGAACATGAAAAGTTATTAATAAACAAATTAGGCACATTTGGACAGTCTTGATACAACATTTTGAACAGAAATACAATGGTTCAGTCTAAGACTTTGCACATACACTGCTGCCATCTAGTGGCCAAAATCTAAATTGCACCTGGGCTGGAATAATACATTATGGCCTTTGTCTTGCATTTCAAAGATGATAGTACCAAAAAAATACAAAAGAACAGTTGTTTTTCTATTGTGTTATATTCTCCTACATTCCTTTCACATTTCTACAAACTTCAAAGTGTTTCCTTTCAAATGGTACCAAGAATATGCATATCCTTGCTTCAGGGCCTGAACTACAGGCAGTTAGATTTGGGTGTCATTTTAGGCGAACATTTTTAAAAGGGGCGGATCCTTAATTAAGTGTGCTTCACCCCTGAGGGGTCCCGTGTTTAGGGTCAGCATGGCGGATGTGTTGTTGCCTACTCTCACCACCTGGGGGCTGCCCATCAGGAAGCTTCATTGCCGAGGTTCAGCTGTGTGCCCACTGTGCCACCATTTGGCACATTGCCATAGGATGAGCTACTTTTGTAATGTTTACTATGCTTGCCAAGTCAGAGCTCAAAATCAAACTGATCATGCAATATAATATGCTTATGTATTTGACCATTTTTAATGATGTTGACTACTTTAAAATGTCTTCTCCAGAACCGCTGGACCGATCGGCACCTAATTTGGTATACAGCATCTATGGATGAACATCTTCAAATATATTCTAAGACTCTAGCTAAAACAATATGGCCGCTATGAGTCGATGGCTTGCATGAATGGTTTTTCCTCTCCAACAGCACCACAATGTGGCCAAACTCAACTATACAGGTTAGCTCATGTCCTTGAGTATGTGCGCCAAATTTCATCATTGAATCAAACAGATCAAGAAATACCAAAATGTGCCTGTTATAGCGTCACTGTGTAGTCGATATGAAGGTACTTGCATATGTTGAGTCTTGACAGTGTTTGCAACGCGTGTACCAAGATGTGTTAAAATACGAATATCTGTGACTGACTTGTGCCAGACCACGCCCACGTGAATGTTTATTGGTCAGTAACGGCCATGTTTGACATACTAGGCTGGAAAATTGTGGGTTGAGAGACCTTGGTCCATAGAGGCCAGATATCAAGTTTAGTGCAGATCGGTCATTCCCTGCCAGAAGAGTAGCGTTGTTTTTCAATAAAATTCTAAATGCTGTAAAATCCATCATGGCAGACTTTATGGGTCCTTGAGGCAAATTTGTTTGTGAGGAGAGGGACCTGTATACCAAACTTCAATCGCTTGTTATAGTGCCACCATTTTGCCAATTGGCATGGCATGAGAGGGTGTGGCCCATGGGCCTTTACCATCATGTCAAGTTGGGCTGTCCTAGGCCTTACCATCTCACAGGAATTGGCATGTTATTTTCCTTGGTGGAAGAACCCAGAATAATAATAAACAGCAACAAATATAATAGGGTTGCACCAGCTTAGTTGCTGTAAGGTTCAGTGCAGAAAAATGACCCCAAAAAAGTCATTAATATAGCAGCAGTGTTAGTGGTTGATGGATGTGTGAATGGTGATGTGAGAGTGTGCGCGCAAGTGTGTCAGTGTAGGTGAGTGTGACATGTGGGTAAAGACCAGAGAGTGTGAATTAGAGTCAGTGCAGATAGTCTTTGGGTGAGGGTGGGCAGTCATTGTCAGCTGTTCAAGAGTCTTATTGCTTGGGATAGAAGCTGTCTCGGAGTCTGTTGGTTCAAGACCCGATGCTAAGGCATCGCCTGCCAGAGGGTAGCAGAGAGAACAGTCCATGGCTGGGGTGGCTGGAGTCTGACACCGCCTTCCTGTGTTAGGTTGTTACAGTGGGTTCATTTAGTGGGTTGGAGTGAGCTGTGGGGCATAATCTGTCTTGGAATGTGTTCCCCCTGTGCTATAATTATTTAAAAAAATGGAAAGGCCCATTGCAGTTAATTTAACAGTGAGAAGTTAGCTTAATGAAAGTAGCTGATGCAGTTATTAAAACAGCTGTACCTCTTGATTGGTTATTTCTGTTATGATTTCACATTTGAATAGCATGGAAACAGACCAAGATTTGATACCCTCTAAGTTTGTCTAAGTTAAGAGAAAATGTAGTTGATGTGGTTACTAAAACAGCTGTATAATTTGATTGGTAGAAGATAGCTGTTCTGATTTCAGATTTGACTAGCAGAGAACTAAGATATCATATGCTTTAAGTTTTTGACAAAGTTGTTGGGAAAGTGGTCAAAAGAAACATTGTTAACAGTAAATTTACATTTACATTTAAATGTAAATAAAAGGTTGGGAGTCATGGGAGTTAACAATGGGAGCTTTAGAATGTTGAAGAAGTCCAATTAAAGTGGATTAAGTCTTTTTAGGAGGACAAAAATCTTATTTTACAAGAAACCTATTCCAGACCAGTCTGCACGTTTAAAGTTTGAATGGAGTTTAAAAACGGTGTAAGAGGAGCAGCGTTCCAAATAATTAAGTCAGAATTAAGTTGTACATTATTTAAAGTGGGACTGCTGTCGCAAGTTCCATTAATAAGAGCTGACATGTAACATGTTAGGCCTGGGCTAATTACTGCCCTAGGTTAAGTATAGCCCGGGGGCTAAGACTGCACTGCACTCAACCTTACAGCGCATAATGCAGTGTTATAGTGTGAGGGAGAGTCAACAGCTTCTTCTAATTGGCCCAAAGCAGGCTCTCTTTCATGCATATCCTCAACATGTTAGATAAATGAAAGCGTACAATAACCATACAACATAGTTTGGGTTTAATGCTCCAAAGTCATGCTAAAGTGTACCAGCATCAGACGGCTGTTAAAAAGCCATGTGAAGAGGCTCAACTAAAGCCACAGACGTTCATCATGGCTTTTACCCTATCAAAGTCTAATCTGTCGGGGATTTCACGTGTGTTAACACAGCTACAAACGCAGAGAGCAAACACTTCGACAACAGTGCATAAATGTCTCGATATATTAAACAACCAGACAATAAACAACCTATTCAATTCCAGGGATTTGCATGAGAAATGGGAGTATTAGTGAACACAGACATCCTCAACATCTACTTTCAGAAGAAGACTGACTTCAAGCATTATCCTGTGAGTGAGAGGAAAGGAGAAGAGAGCCAAGCCCGACAGAGAGAGCCATATCGGTGCTCACAATACCATAGATTAGTACAGTGTCACCACAGATCTGCAATAAGCTAATTGCTTAATTAGCTGACCCAATTCGATAAGCTTCTTTTAGCATATTAACAAGACCTAACTAACACATAGCTGCGATTCATGACGACTGGGTTTATTTACGGGGTTACAATTATGAGGGTGAAATACAAAACGTTATGGTCAATAATGCTCCTTTCATGAAAGTTCTGTAAAATTACATGTGTGATCATGTAAAACATTTCCAGTCCATCACATATTCATTATTAGAATGTTTAGACTACTTGATATGCACAGCTACTTTACGTCCGCTATGCGTCAGTGTCGGTGTGTTCCCGTTGAAACAATTAAGTTGAATCTGGGAATGATTTCACTGCACTCGCAATAATTCTGGACAATGGAGCATGAGGGTTAAACATAAAAATAATTTTCTTATTAGGTTGAAATGGATTAATTTACATTTTCTCCTCGCATACTTTACATATACTGTATGATCTCTTGCACAGCGCAGGGAGGTCTGGGTAAAAGAGCACTATTTGTATAGGATGAACTCATCTATATGCTAATTCATTGGCATGTAGACCTGCTTCATTTCTCTGATTCATTCCTGTTTACCTATTAGCTGTTATAGATGCAAAAGGAAATTGGAATATTAAAAACCAAAAAGCTGAGGGCTACAAAGCATTAGCAGTACATCACCTGTTATTATAGTCGTATTAGGGTGCCACTGTTGGCCTTTGTTTAAGCTGCAGCCAAGAGCCAGGCTCCAAGTGAGGTTTCGTAAATAAAATGAGCCATCCCTTTAGTTAAGTGGGACCTGGTGCACCTGACAAACCATAATGAGGTTTCAAATGTACCTAAGCCGAGACAATGTCATATGGAAACGGGACCAAAGCCTGTCTTAATATGTAGCTAAGGTTTCTTTTCAGGGGGGCAGTCAAACTTAGTGTCTCAAAGCAACTTTGTTACACGTGCTTAGAACTACTGTGCAAGTTGAATACAACTACCTTTACTAAAACGCCACATGGCAACACCAACGTGGGCTTATATGGGAGATGACAGATCATATTACAACCAGAGCCTAAATGCTAATGTAATTTCACATGAACTGGGCTTAAAGAGATCCAATCGACCATTCGCTGATACCCACTTCCGTTGTGTTTAAGAGGATGACAACCTCCCTCTTATTGTCTAAGTAATTCACCAAAATTGCCACTTACAGCCGCTCAGAGTCGTACGTTTCATCTCGGAGCTTCCTCTGGTCTTTGCTACTCATCCCATTCCGACTTCCTTCCGAAAACGCCACCACTTCATTAACCTTGCCAGGCGAGAGATAAGACAGGCATTGCATCAAAGCAGTCTGCCCACAGAGAGAACAGAGCCCAGTCTCTCCACTACACAGCAGCCTTCACACACCCAAGCAGACACTCCACAGACTTATGCGAAACTCAGAAGGAGCGTGTGTTCTAAACTGTCTGTCACTCATAGGCTGTCTGAGAAACGAACTACTATATATCCGTTATGTTTTAAACAGTACTGAGTGAGAAGTGTGTTTTTTGAAAGCAAGGTTAGCTTCCCGCAATGCACTGTCCACAATTGGAGCACTGTCCAAAACACATCCAGGAGTCTGAAGGAAACATATTGTACCATACTGTAAAGAGTGCTCAGTTACACAGAAACACTGTCGATGTTGCATTGACCTCTGACCTTAGAGGCATGGACATGAAAGGAATGCTTGATGGAAAAGGCAGTGGAAAATAACTTACCAAAATAAAGTAATTGCCTCTGACAGCAATAATTACTGTAGCAACATATTACAAATATTTACTAAAATAATTTACAAGACTTCTATTTCTACTCCACGTTTGTTTTACTTAATCCCTCTGCCCACAATTTCTGAAAAAAATAAAGGGTAGAAAATTATTTTCCTTTGGAGGAAACTGCAAATCCCTGTCTGGATTCTGTTAAAAGGCTTAAAATGTCACTAAATGCCAGGGCTGAGACTCCTGTTAACATGTAGG
This sequence comes from Salmo salar, assembly GCF_965601325.2. Lineage (NCBI taxonomy): Eukaryota > Metazoa > Chordata > Actinopteri > Salmoniformes > Salmonidae > Salmo > Salmo salar. Next base: position 64,670,339 of record NC_138293.1, on the reverse strand, counting down.
TCTTTAAGACAAGATGTTAAAGCGTTGAAAGTTACCTGAAATTGATGAGGTTAATATTCTTATCGCAAACTGAGGGGTTCTGTGAAAGTGGATATTGAAAAAAGGTAGACGGCGGCGTAACCCTTCATATTAGAGGGTATCAAACAGGACTTACGCAGTGTAAACAGCAATTACTCATTGAATTGTTTATCATAGTCTTTAGATACTGGAATACAACAGCATAATTCAAAGAAACTAAATATCATGGAGAAGACATCACTATCTTCATAATATTAAACCAACCAAACTGTTCTTGCATAGCAGACTGGAATTCAACATTAAAATCACTTAAAACATCCCTTTATGGAACATCTGAAATGCCAAATATGTCCACAGATGCATCTCACTTATGATTAGCACACTTTCAGATATCAAAAGGACCAAAGGCCAAATTCTGTTCCTAGGTTTCTTTGGAGACCATCCTCTCTGGGTTTTCAGCCAAATGTGAATCACAGGTAAAATACAGTGAAATCCATCATCCACCAAGCCAGCACATAGGCTGAGGAGAGTGAGACATTCTGGCATCTATTAAGACTTACGTTATGTATATTGTGTTGGGAGGGGAATTTTACTGATCCACAAAACCAGCAGGAAAAGGATAAGTGTGAGAGTTTTATAAGACCCTGTGGTAAAGCAACTGCATTGCAGAATCTCTGTTAAGTTAAAAGTTGCTCTGGCGTTGAGCAGAAAGTCAGGCAGAATCCTGCATGCCCACTGATAACATGGTTGGATTAGGGATGTTTAAGGGAAGTGAAAATTATTCATTTGAGATGGATGAAAGCTGCACTTGTCAAGTCTACCAGTCATGTACTTTATATATTTAATTTCCACTAGCCAGCACGCATAATTTCTCCTCAATGCAAATTTCTACACTGAAGTTGTGAGCATATTTACATCGGCTGGCTGAAAACGTTCTGACACAAAAAAAGTATTGTCTCTAAAAAAAAAAAAATCAATTCTCCATTGAAGTCAAGCAGTGAACAAAACAATGCGATTCGGTTTGCCATATTGAGAATCTAATTTTACACATGCATTTACAATTTAATGACTACACAAACAACTTACATTTGAAAGTATGCTTTAAGATGAAATGAATGTGATGCGGGTTCGACCCTGGTTTTAGCACATCTAATGACAACTTTTAGCACATGCTCAACTGTGTATAGTGTCTGTCAGTCCACTAAAAGGGTTGCAACTACTGTATGATAAGTCATAAAGTCTTTCCCTTTCACTTCGTGTTGGTCTTACAGCCTAGCAACTCATAGAACATGTCTGTCTCTCTGTACAAATATTATGATCTCTCTGATGAGAATTAAGTCTCCAGCCTGGATGGCCAATAAATTAGAGGCACGCTTCTCGTTTACTCAGAGCTAATGAGCCTGATAAAATTACCTCGAGGATCATAATTACAGGCTAGTGGCAGAGACTCTGGCACTCTGAGTACAACGCGCGCACACACACACAGTGAAACACACGCAGACACATTTTACACAGAGGGGTTTTTAACCCATAGGCCCTCAAAAATACTTACTGGTGCCTTGTTACTATAGCAATTATGGCTAAAACTATCAAATATAAATTACACTATAGATGGGTAGTGTACTTGATAGTAAAACATGCAATACAATGTACTTATAGGCCATAATATATCTCTATCCTCCACATTGAGATTTACTGGTAAGAATACCTGTCTGTAGAGTATGGCACAAGTCCGTTTAAAAAATAATTTTAATTAATTGAATGGAAAACCCTGAACAAGTCAGTATAACATGTGTACTTTGTCAGAGCCAGTACAACACATTGCCACCCTTTCATAAAGATGAACCACTCCATCAGTAATGGCATATTGTGATGGACAGCGCGGACACAAGAGCTCACCTCAGAGGATTTCTTTTCAGCACATTCACAGGACGAATTGTTTTACTTATGAATATTAATGTCCCTCTAATTTGAGGCCGTTGTTAATGCTTGTCGCTAGGAGCCTGGCAAATCAGGTCCCATTCCTGTTAAAACCATGTATTAGACACCCCCCTGACACTAAGCCCTCGCCTTTGATTCTTAATTGCAGAAGCGCAAGCATTTGCAGTAGATGGGGCGCAAAGCTTTAATTAACTCGATCACACGTATTCTGTCTCGACTGTCACCCACATCACGCATGGTGTACTGCACCAATATCATCCCCAGTTTCTCTCAGCTAGAAAGATGCTGTTCCAAGTTCATGATCACAATTTCATGCATCTTCAATTGGGGATATGTCGTTTATAAGTAGCTGCAAATATATTGACGTGAACAAATTTATCTTGATGCCGTCCCTAAAACCCACATTAAATGCAGAAAAGTATGTAGCTTTGAACGATCACTTCTGAGTTTTGATATTTAAGTAGTGTCCCGGCATAGCTGGTCCAGAACCAAAACACATTGGATGAGGACTGTGGTCTGTACGGTAAAAATCAGGCTGTAACTTTGTGCTTCTATGAGATAGAACACAAGGATCGGTTAAGATTTTTCATTAGGAACTGAACAGTCTCACATGTGAAGAAATCAATTGAACATACATCCCCTACAGTTGAAGGAACATGTTAATTGAAACTAAAATATCATGGCTGATAATTGCTTAAAGTAAAAGGCCAACAGTTAAATGATATCTAACTTTAAGTTCTTGTAGGAGTGCTTTCAAAAGAAAGGATGTTTAAATTATTTATTGGACAGCAAACTCATTTCAATCAAAAATTTAAATACACACTATGTACACATTCATTTAACATTCCTTCCAATTTTTTAAAGTCACGAGACATCGGGACCTGTGCATACCTCACAAACAGCATTTTCACAGATGACTCCAAATGCCAACAATGTTTACTTAAAACACTGCAATAATGCACCAGGCATAAAAAAATGCTTCAGTAGATACATTAGTATAGAATTATGTTTAATTAAACCAGGTTTAAGATTAAAAGCTCAATACAACCACTAGTCTATAAGCCTTTTCCTGTGCATAAGCTACTGCTCTACGTAAGCTTTCACTATGTTATTGCATCAGCAGTTGGAACTTTTTGCAGCATTTATAAAATTAGCAAAGAAATTAACTGTCTGTACTGTGGCGAACTGGATTCAGGTTCCTGCCTGGTTCCTATAAAGTAAAACCATGGTGCCACCTACAGCATGACAGGAGAAATACAGCCTTTAAAATGTGGCAGTGTAGAACATGCTGCTCACCACTTCATTGGTCTACAGACAGATTCCACTCAAAATGTTACTGTTTGGAAGCATAATAAAATACACATACTGGAGCTAAAAACATCACTCATAAAGGTAATCTCTTCTTTTGATATTAACAAAATAATAACAGTTATATGGATTCTCCATCACCATTATCCGGTGCAACAATACCAGTTACATCATTTTGCATTTCATTCACTAACAGTGACTGTTGAACACCTCTTCACAACAATCCCAACCTAGATGTGTGGGGGAAAAAAAACGAACAAAGTTAAGCAAACCATACGCTAAATTGTGATCTTAGATATACACCACAACTCACAAGGGACAAAAACAGCACATTATGATCAGTCAAGTGTCATGAGACCCAGCTCAAGAACAACTGAACACCAAATGAAGAGTGAAAGCCTGGAGTCTTCTCAAACTAAAAGCATTTCTAAACAAACCTTTGCGACAACACCAACTTGATCTGATAAGTAGCTGAAAAAAAAACGTGGTCTTTGACCTTCAGATCTTTCAGGATGAGCAACATACAATCTTGTTACTTATTAGCGCAACTACAATACCGCCATGAACACAAGTTGATGTACACACTATCACTTGAAAATATAAACCCAATTTAAAACCAATCCAGACACATGGGAAACACATACAAACACCCCCCCCCCCACAGAGCAGGGTAGAACAATCAAAACACAGTCCCCTGATCACTCACGGTGACCTTTTTACTACTTTTCCGTCTGAACAGCATTTTGAAGGACTTCCTCTTGATTTTGGATTTTTTAAGTCCTGTCCACCAGAACAAAGAGAGAAAATGACATTAAGCAAGGAACATCCCAGGGTTTAAAGACATGGGCATTTTAAATCAACCACTTTAAAATACTCACCAAGAGTCTGCATCATTTCATTCAACTGCTGATCCTCTTCATCTTCCCTAAAATAGAGAACATGTTTAGGTTTTTCAAGTTACACATCCAGCTTGACCGCTTGAGACAATTGCAGATATTGAAATGCTCCTCACATTTAAAAAGAAAATAGGTCACAACTCGCATCAAATTGTACAAGCAATAAAGTTGCGCTATTTCCCTACCTGAGCCTGTCTTCATCCAGTCCTTCTACAATGGCGTTTCTACCGTTCACAATCTCCATCAACCTCTCCATCAGCCTGTTCTCTCGCCGACGCTCCTCTGTGGACTTCAGATGATCTGTGATACCAGGGATAAGAAGACCCGTGTTAGACATAGGAGCACTACACTAGAACATGGTAGCTGCTGATCTGTTAAGGGGATGTGAAGGGAACAGTTGAGGTGCTGTGTGAACATTGTGCCTCCTACCTGGTTTCTCCAACAGTCTGCGCAGCTCACCCTCCACTCCAGGCTGCTGCTCCTCCAGGTCTTGAGTCTTAGCTCTGACAAATGCAATAAGTGATTTTTAAGCCATTGTAAATCCGAAAGTGCATATACATTTGGCTAACATTTAACTTGACAAGTACTCACATGTACACAAGCTCTGACTCCCTCCTAATGTACGTCTGCTTCTTTCGGATCAGGTTGAACCAGTCAACCATCAGAGGGTCCATCAAAATGTCCCCCTCACCCTCTGCAAAAGGCCAGTGTCAAGGAAGTTCATTGGCAATACATAAAATAAATGACATTTGTGCAAGAGTTATGAACAAAATGAATCAGTGTTCCAGTCCAACATGCACATTGAGCCTTCATCAGTGCCTAAGGGCTGTGGGTATACAAACACCAGACACAACCAATAGTACAAACTGGCCTAGGACAGAGAGAAGAGTGTCCCATTAACTCCCCCTGGCTCCTATCAGCAGGACAGATAGGTGCATGTAAGGAGTAAAGCAGTGAACCGGATAATAATATTAATATAACAGTGCCCAGACGGTGACCTTGAGCAGAGCAATCAGGCCCCCCTACTGCTCCTGCTCTGTCTGCAGCCACAACCAGTCTCTGGGGCTGGTCAGCTCTTCACCACCACCTCTCTATCACTCAAGGGAGATGGATAATATCAGAGAGGGAGAAGGTGCCCTCATGTGGGCAGTGCCTGCCTCTCGCCTCATTGGGCTGTAGTGGAGGGAAATGGAACCTGTTTGCCAGTCACACCTCTCCCCTCCAGGCTGTGTGGGTTTAGATTCCTGTGTGAAGTCCCAGGTGAGCTGCAGGGATATCATGCTCACCATCAGAGCACAACTCAAAAATGAGAATAGTGGAGGGACTGGGCCATTTCAATTGAAGTACATTAATAAATATCTAATCATAAAGGCTGGTCTATTTGGAAGTTTACTTGGAAATAAACTTTGATAGAGGGGGAGAATCTCAATCGCATACTCTCCCCTTCTCAAAACCCATTGGAGGTGAAGGTCAGAGGGGAGGGGCTTCCTCATCCAATGGGTTGAGGCGAGGAGCAGGCAATTAGATTCTCCCATGATATCCTTCAAAATCCTGTCCAAAAAAAAAGACCCAGTTAGGGTTGAAACATGGTCTGTCTTCTTTAACATAACTGTGCAGAATCACTTGTCCTTTAAGTCCTTCAAAAGCTAGACCAGTCCCAAAACCAATAACTTAACTAAAATGCCGACGCGAGAAAGTGTATGCAGAGGACCTCTCCCACTTGCTTTGGCAATCGCCATTTGTCAACATCAAAGGAGGGACGGACACTGGGAGTAAAGGGAAGGTCACTGGAAAGTACCTTCCTCACAGCTGCGAAGGCTCTTCTCCATCTCCACTCCCTTCCTCTCCAAGTCACCCAGGCAGTCTTCAATCTCACGCAGCTCCTTCACTATCTGGTCCATGGGGATGTGATGGGACTTACATTGAACAAAACAAAGAAAAACCCATGGTGTCACCACCAATTGCTAATCCTGGGTAATTATTTAACTGACATGAAAATATTACATATTTTCACATAGGATAGTTAATTCCTCTGGTAATCTCTAGTAACATGCTACTTTTTATGTATGAGACATAACTGACAACTTACCGAGGGTGACCTCATTTCAGACTGGGAGGTGTTTGTGTGTGACAAATACTTTCCATTTTTGGAGCCTAGGAGGTAGATAAAATAGGATTATTACATATTTAATGGCTGACAATCAGGGAGCCATTGTCACAAGACTTAACTTGTGATAATAAACAAGCTAGGACATAACAAAAGAAAGATTAAAACATCAATGGTCAAGACAATGTCTGGTAATAGAAAGTGAAGGCCCAGTCTAACCTGTGGAGCCATGGCAAAGCTGTTTAGGAGACATAGGGGGAGAATAATTGCCATCCGTTGAGCCTAAAAAAGAAAAAGAAAAATTTAAGTAACCGATTAATAAACTGCAATATAGAGACTCCAAATACATTGTTGCGATGCAATCACTGAATGGAGTTCTTGTCTTTACCCAATCCAGCAGAGATGTGATGAGGCTTATTTGGAGTGGGAACCCTGTGCCAGACAGGAACCAGGGGAGGAGTAGAATAATTCCCATTTTTAGTACCTAGAAGGTGAAGTGTGAAATAATTTAAAATCCCAACAAGTCATTGAAAATGTTTAATCAATAATTTATGAGACACTAATCACTACTCTGCCAAGTATAGAGGATAATAAAAAGGATGTACCCAAGCCTCCAGAGCTGCAGCGGGGCTGCTTGGGAGACGGAGCTCTGTGAGACACCGGGACAGGTGGAGGAGGGTTGAAGGCTGCTGGGGGAATCGGAGGAGAGGTAGAACGGATGTTGACGATGATACTAGTAGCGAAAGACTTCGAGATGGCTTCAGGTTGCTCAACAATGATCGCTTGGTCCTCAGAGTCAGAGGTCCTGGAGAAAGAGGGTGAATGTAAGGAGCAGGAAAATATTGGACTTTCCCCTGAAAGCAACCATTTTGGATTGAACATACAGTAAGTACAAAGAACATTCAGCCTCACCTTACATATTTAGAAATAATGGAGATGAGAAAATAGTGGAGGGGGTCATCATGGGGAATTCTGGGAATCTAGTTAGTGTTGCACTAGGGTTCATTTCAGCCATAGCACTCCTTGGGACTTGTGAGGATGGGGGAGGAGAGTGGCTGCAATTTAAGCCAGTCAGCCATAACAGAGCAGGGCGAGGCAGGATGAATCCGCAGGCTGGAGGAGTGGATACATGAGATGACCAACTGGTTAGCTCTCCAGATCAAATACATGATTGAATCTCTCACCCGGGTGACAATATCTGCCTTCTCTGTGTGGATGTACAGGATTAGAAAATGGTTGATTAATAGATAACTGATGAGGAGTCCAGACTTACTTCAGTCCTGGTCCATTTTTAACAGGCTTGAGCTTTGATCGCCAGTTAACAGGAGCCTCTGCACCGTCTGCATTTACTGCCAACGAGAAATACATTTTGAAAGGAGTGTATGATTCAAGCTCATTATCAAATTCTACAATTCAATTTAGTGTTAAAAAAAAAAACGTTAAAGAGGGCTAAACAAGCTGGGATGACCAAATAAATAATGGCTGTTAGTGAAGACTGCTAATGCACTAGCAGCTCATCTAATTTTCATGCTCTTAAATAGACTTTTGTTAAACTGTATGGAATGCTGTTCGCGGCTACACCCTCGTATTAACAAGGTAATTGAAAGCGTTACAGCTTTTGAAGTTTCCCTTATGACCCATTGTAAAAACATGATCGTGTTAAAAAAGTTGTTAAAATGTAGTGGAATTGAAAAAGCTTGCCTTTGGTGGTGGAGGAGCTTGCCTTTGGTGGTACAGTTGTTGGTCTGGCGCTGACTGTGTTGACGGTGTTAGGCAATTCCTTACTGCTGGTGAAGAGTTGTCCTGCTGTGCCTGGCCCACCTTTAGCCAGCTTCCAGCTGGAGAGGTCAGCTGAGCTTAGCACGTCTTCAAACCTGGGAAGCAATACTATCACCATTAGGTTTGGAAATGTACATTTAGCATTAGCTGACATTCACAAAATGAGATGAAGTGTGCACACTTGACTAAAAGCCTGTAGGTAAACCCATAGGCCTTTTCTCACCTCCTTTCTGCTGGTCGGATAACAAAGTATCTGGTGTTATTGTTATTGCAGTTCGCCTCAACTAGTTTCTTGGTAATGACAGTCCTGGCTCGGTTCTTCTCTTCCTCAGGACTCAGAGGCACCGTCGGCAGTCCTGATGGCTTCTGGCTGCTGGAGGGGCCCTCTGGGGCTGAGGTAGGTGACTGGAAGAACCTCTGCCGTGCTGCCTGGGTTCTCTGGGCTGAGCTGGTCCGTGGTTGGGGAGCTAGGGAGGTGGTCTCCACAGGCCTCAAGACCAGCTTGATTGGGGTGGAAGGCACAGAGGTGGGGCGGGAGACAGACTGGACTCTGCTGGTATCACTTCTGGATTCAAAGTTGCCGCTTGGGCATCCGGTCTGGATGACAACCCCAGAGGGAGGCTTGTTGTAGCCATTCTTGGTGTTCTGGTGGTCACTACAGATGAAGCAACCTGGCTCCTTCCCTGGTTTATAGGCCCCAGCCAGGAGGACATTGGAGCATTCACTGCACCTGGTGAAAAGTGCAACATAAAAGGTGTCAACACGTTTTAAACATACTGGAGCTGCTGTCTGTTTAAAGTGGACATTTACTTGAAGCAGCTCCTGTGGTAAAGCTTCCCCTCGATGAAGTGCCGTTGGACCAGATGAACGTGGCATTTGCACACAACACATTTACTGCTGAGAGTGCCTGTCTTATTGGAGCTCTCCACCAAAACTTCAGTCTTCTGTGGAGGGGAGAGAGAGAAAAAAAAAAGTGTTTGTCATAGAAACTCAGTGAGGATGTTTATTTTCAGCAAAAATATGTCATGTTCATACAAATATTTACACAAGATTCAACAACTGAGACAAACTGAACAAGTTCCACAGACATGTGACTAACAAATTAAATAATGTGTCCCTGAACAAAGGAAGGGTCAAAATCAAAAGTAACAGTCAGTATCTGGTGTGGCCACCAGCTGCATTAAGTACTGCAGTACATCTCTTCCTCATGGACTGCACCAGATTTGCCAGTTCTTGCTGTGAGATGTTACCCCACTCTTCCACCAAGGCACCTGCAAGTTCCCGGACATTTCTGGGGGGGGGGGGGGGGAAATGGCTCTAGCCCTCAACCTCCGATCCAACAGGTCACAGGCGAGATCCGGGTTCTTCGCTGGCCATGACATCACACAGAACAAGCAGTATGGCTGGTGGCATTGTGATGCTGGAGGGTCATGTCAAAATGAGCCTACAGGAAGGGTACCACATGAGGGAGGTGGATGTTTTCCCTGTAACGCACAGCATTGAGATATGACAAGCTCAGTCTGATGATGCTGTGACACACCGCCCCAGACCATGACGGACCCTCCACCTCCAAATCGATCCCGCTCCAGAGTACAGGTCTCGGTGTAACACTAATTCCGACAATAAATGCGAACCCGACCATCACCCCTGGTGAGACAAAACCGCGACTCGTCAGTGAAGAGCACTTTTTGCCAGTCCTGTCTGGTCCAGCGACAGTGGGTTTGTGCCCATAGGCGACATTGTTGACGGTGATGTCTGGTGAGGACCTGCCTTGCAACAAGCCTACAAGCCCTCAGTCCAGCCTCTCAGCCTGTTGCGGACAGTCTGAGCACTGATGGAGGGATTGTGCGTTCCTGGTGTAACTCGGGCAGTTGTTGCTATCCTGCACCTGTCCCGCAGGTGTGATGTTCAGATGTACTGATATTGTTACACATGGTCTGCCACTGTGAGGATGATCAGCTGTCTGTCCTGTCTCCCTATAGTGCCGTCTTAGGTGTCTCACAGTACGGACATTGCAATTTATTGCCCTGGCCACATCTGCAGTTCTCATGCCTCCTTGCAGCGTGCCTAAGGCACGTACACGCAGATGAGCAGGGACCCTGGGCATCTTTCTTTTGGTGTTTTTCCAGAGTCAGTAGAAAGGCCTCTTTAGTGTCCTAAGTTTTCATAACTTTGACCTTAATTGCCTTCCGTCTGAGCTGTTAGTGTCTTAACCATTCCACAGGTGCATGTTCATTAATTGTTTATGTTTCATTGAACAAGCATGGGAAAAAGAGTTTAAACCCTTTACAATGAATATCTGGGAAGTTATCTTTGAAAGACAGGGTCCTGAAAAAGGGACGTTTCTTTTTTTGCTGAGTTTAGATACACTACATGACCAAAAGTATGTGGACACCTGCTCATCAAACATCTCATTCCAAAATCACGGGCATTAATTTGGAGTTGGTCACCCCTTTACTGCTATAACAGCCTCCACTCTTCTGGGAAGGCTTTCCACTACGTGTTGGAACACTGCTGCAGGAACTTGCTTCCATTCAGCCACAACAGCATTTGTGAGTTCGGGCACTGACGTTGGGCGATGAGGCCTGGCTCCCAGTCGGCGTTCCAATTCATCCCAAAGGTGTTCGATGGAGTTAAGGTCAGGGGTCTGCAGGCCAGTCAAGTTCTTCTACACTGAGCTTGACAAACCAGCGTTAAGATTTCCCTTCAGTGGAACTAAGGGGCCTAGCCCAAACCATGAAAAACAGCCCCAGACCATCATTTCTCCACTAAACCCTAGTTGGCACTACGCATTGGGGCAGGTAGCGTTCCTGGCCAAACTCATACTCATCCGTCAGACTTCCAAATGGTGAAGCGTGATTCAGGAAAGTAACTTCACACTCAACGTCAACAAATCATGGACTTCAGAAAACAGAGGGAGCACCCCCCTATCCACATCAACGGGGCAGTAGTGGAGAAGGTGGAAAGTTTTAAGTTCCTCGGCGTACACGTCACAGACAACTTGAAAATGGTCCACCCACACAGACAGCGTGGTGAAGAAGGCGCAGCAGCGCCTCTTCAACCTCAGGAGGCTGAAGAAATGTGGCTTGTCACCAAAAACACTCACTTTTACAGATGCACAATCGAGAGCATCCTGTCGGGCTGTATCACCGCCTGGTACGGCAACTGCTCCGCCCACAACCATAAGGCTCTCCAGAGGGAAGTGAGGTCTGCACAACGCATCACCGGGGGCAAACTACCTGCCCTCCAGGACACCTACCTACACCACCCGATGTCACAGGAAGGCCAAAAAGATCATCAAGGACAACAACCTCCCGAGCCACTGCCTGTTCACCCCGCTATAATCCAGAAGGTGAGGTCAGTACAGGTGCATCAAAGCTTGGACAGAGAGACTGAAAAACAGCTTCTAACAGCCATCATCAACATCAAGTGGCTGCTGCCAACATACGGACTCAAATCTCTAGCCACTAATAATTTAAAAATTGGATGTAACAAATTTATCACTAGTCACTTTAAACAATGCCACTTTATATAATGTTTACATATCCTACATTACTCATCTCATATGTATATACTGTACTCTACCATCTACTGCATCTTGTCTATGCCGTTTTCAGCCAACGCTCATATGTACCTATTCATTCCTTTACACTTGTGTAGTGTGTGAAAATCGTCTGTCCTCTGTTGCAACGTCAGCACAATAACTGTTTGTCAGGCACTTCATGAAATTAGTTTACATGGCCGAGCAGCTATGCACAAGCTTAAGATCGCAATGCCAAGCGTTGGCTAGAGTGGTGTAATGCTCACCGCCATTGGACTCTGGAGCAGTGGAAATGCTTTCGAATCAAAAGCAAATCAAATTTTTATTGGTCACATACACATGGTTAGCAGATGTTAATGCGAGTGAAGTGAAATGCTTGTGCTTCTAGTTCTGACCATGTAGTAATATCTAAAAATTTCACAACTACCTAATACACAGCACTCGGCGGTCCCGTTCTGTGAGCTTGTGTGGCTGACCACATCACAGCTGAGCCGTTGTTGCTCCTAGACGTTTCCACTTCACAATAATAGCACTTACAGTTGACTGGGGCAGCTCTAGCAGGGCAGGCATTTTATGAACTGACTTGTTGGAAAGGCGGCATCCTATGACTGTGCCACATTGAAAGTCACTGAGCTCTGCAGTAAGGCCATTCCACTACCAATGTTTGTCTACGGAGATTGCATGGCTGCGTGCTTGAATTTATACACCTGTCAGCAACGGGTATGGATGAAATAGCCGAATCCACTTATTTGAAGGGGTGTCCACATACTTTTGTATATAAAGTGTACATAGCCTTCCCTGTAGCTCAGTTGGTAGAGCATGGTGTTTGCAACACCAGGGTTGTGGGTTCGATTCCCACGGGGGGCCAGCACAGAAAAAAAAATATATGAAATGTATGCATTCACTACTGTAAGTCGCTCTGGATAAGAGCGTCTGCTAAATGACTAAAATGTAAATGTAAAAATGCATTCAGAAGTTCACCAAAATGTATGCCTGTCAAACATCTGATAGAAATGTTTTTTTTTAAAGACATTAAAGAGCCATTTGTACTCCTCTAACCTGAACAGCAGCTCTGGTTGCTTTGGGGGAGGTTTTCACCATGAGAGAGGGGGGAGGTGGGCGATTCTCTATGGCCATTTTATACACCATGGTTTTGGCCATCACCGGGAGATTCTTCTTTCCACACGGCTCCTCCTTGGAGCCCTCTGCTGGTCTTTTCACAGCACCCACCCCTCCAACTAGAAAAACAACATTGGCCATCAGAAATCAGAGGGTTGAGACAAAATACTCTCGTCTACGATACATGAACCAATAGCTCAGTAGATGCTTTGTGCATGTGAAACTGAAATAGTTTGGATATACAATATCTTATAAAACAATAACCATAAACAATTTGAAAAACAAAAACATTTGCCAAGTTTTAAATTTACTACTGATTCTAAGGACAGGCACATTACACTAAACGGGTTTGACGCAATGTTTTCACCCAATTTAACACAACATGACCTGTGTCCTTCACACAGCCACCTTAAGTAAACCTCACCAGGAAAGGAAACACTTATAGTGCAACATATAGGCTAGTGCTCCAATGTAACAAAGCTGCCTCAAGTCAGACAGTCTTACTAGGGTTGCGTCCGTGGAAGTAGTTGTAGTACTGGGAGACATAGGTGAGGACGCTCAGTCGGTCTGGGATCCTCAGGGCCACCATGTCCTCTGCATCCAGCAGAGCAGCGATCCCCAGCTTGTCCTCTGCAACCCGGAAAGCCTGAAGTTAAAATAAATAAAAAATGTTTTAAAGCCATAGAGCCAAAAATTTGAGGGGTCAGGCGTATTGGAGTACCCCCTAGCAAGCAGAAAACCTAAGTTTGTAAAAATGTACAATGTTTGCTTAGTAAATGTTCAAAAAAAGCTGAGGTAATAAGGAAAAATAGTACATAATTTGAAAAACACTTTCCCAATGTTCTTGAGGGTTTCTTAATATACAAAGCAACTACTTAATTTAACTGTAAACATAAGCCAGACAAAATGGTCTCTTCAGAAAAAGAAAATCGTAAAGTCCAGCCAGCAGCTGTTTGTGGACCCATGCTGGGGAGGTCTGGACAGGGGGTGAATAATGAATAGCACATTTCCTGTGCACACTCAGCCCTGGGAACAAGGAGAGAAAAGGAGAACGGGGCATTGTTCAGGATCAACCTGGACGTGCTCATTAAAATGTTAAAGTACAGCCTTGCAGAACGGCATATCCGTTCATGTTGGAGCAGGAGGAGAAAGGCCAAACAATTTCTACATTTGAGATTCTCTGTATAACAGTAACAGAATTGGCCATTGTTTCTGTACCGTAACGAAACGGTACAAGACAAATGCATATTTGTAGTCTGTAGTGACAGACACCCATCACAGAGAGAAATCTGAGAGACACACATGAAGGACTGGGACCTCCTTGTCATGAAATACAGAGGACTACTGTCAATGTGTATGGGATTACCTCAGACTAAAAAGAAGTAGCTACACAAAATGGGTGTTTGGACTCCTTGGGGGAATTCCTTCCTAGTTGGTTGGTCAAATAGACTAGGGTTACTAAAACAGAGAAGAGAAAAAAAAAAAACTCTTCTTTGTGGTTTAAAACACGTTCTTCTTAAGCAACCTCCCAAGCACTGTTGTCTCACCATACTGTCTAACATTTGTAAATGGACCTAACAGTAACAGTAAGCCTCATTCATAATGAATAACCCAGGGAGCCTCTTCTGATACTCAGGTTCTTAACAGACGCTGTGGGGGAAATCGGCACGACTAGCAGCTAGTGTTTTGCAACAGATCCTGGAGTGCATAGAACACTATGAGGTCTGTGATCCTCAAAAACAGAGGAAACCAGCACAGAGAGAATGATAAAATTATGGACAAGTCCCAGCTGCGCTGCTGTTTCTCATTCTTATCCCAACGGTCCTAGCACACTTCCTGGTATGAAGGAAATAGGGGGGGGACAAAAGAGTTGGTCAAATAATTCCTCAAAGAGTTAAAAATAAGTTAAATACAACCAAGTCAAACAATGTCTGATGTTCTTCAGTTGTTAATAGTTACGGCAGCATCTGTCGAAGTAGCAACAGAAATGGGTAACTAGCCAAAGTCACTACCAAGTGAATTGTTTACAGTGTAAGACTTACTGACTTGACACGCTCTGTACAACTCACAGATGACATTCTCCTCACAATAAAACAGCAACATGGGACAGACCTTGTATAGCACCCCTAGCAGAGATGGTTTCCCAAACTAGAGTTGGTATTTCAATAACCTTGCCTGGGACATGAAATCCTAGGAATACATATTGTCCAGTTATCAACTTGGAAAGACGTCCTGCATTTGGCCACTGCGTTTACATACTATGCATGGTACAAGCAATAGGTCACATTTATGGTGAGCCATCATGAGTTACATTTAACGTCACCCTTCAGAGCAAAACTTGTTTGCCCCAGTTCAATAGAAAGACTTCTGAGGTATATATCAAAAGAACCATGAATTGACTTGTGCACAATTCCAGTCCTTTGGAGACGTCGCTAATAAAAATAGGCCTGAATGTTACTAAGGACTTGATGCATTTCTAACAATGCAATCCCCTCAAACACAAACCAACTGACTTCCTGATAAGATGGCCAAACAGTTCAGTATGGTCATGTCAATGTACAACCTTCAACTGTGCTAATGTTACATGCATAAATAGACAGTAAATCTTACCAAGTTGTTGTTGTCAAAAACATCCTCTTTATTCAAGGAGTCGTAGTCTCTGAATATAGAACACAGGGAAATGAATAATTCACATTGTGGAGGTTGATCAAAGGTTATTCTCATGTGAATTTGGGTGACTAACGGCCCTGTTCAAGGAAAATAACCAGGTTTCTGGGATACATCAAAAATAATTTTCTAGTCCACTAGTACAGCGAGAAGTCTTGAGGGAATGGTTATGCTGCGAGGTTTCTTTCTGTTTCAACATGCCTAGATATATAGGTTAAATAAAACATTTAAAATTAATCAACCATATGTCTAACTAAAAAGGACGCTGGAGGGGGGGGGGGGGGGGGGGGGGGGGAATTCCCGCCACCATTGTTAGACAGGAAGCCACTGGGAATACTTCCCTTCAAAATAAATAGAACATGATGGCAAACAGCGCTTTATTTCTATTGTATGTAGTGTTCAAGGGATTACATTAGGCCTACCGTTACATGGGAACAACACTTTTTTTTTTTTTTAAATCATGATTTGAAGCTATAGCCTAAGCTACAAAATGTGTTTGCCAAGTAGAAGACAAAAACATTAACTGTTTGGTTATGATAAGATACGTCGACAGTAGGTTTCCCAAACTCGGTAAGGTTGCAAGTTTTGGTTTTTGCCCTAACATTACACAGCTGATTCAAATCAAATAATCAAGCTTTGATCATCTGAATCAGCTAGCTGTGTAGTGTTATGCAACAACAACAAAAAGTGCACCGAGTTTGGGAAACGCCGAGGTCGGTTATTCATAATGAGTCAAAATATGACAAGTTTTAACTGTAACGTTAGCTTTTAACAGCGAAAGCCCATCGAAGTGTTTGGACGTATTGATTGTTTGCAGCTGCTAATGATTTGTTGCACCTGATTAACCACTACGTTGAACATATTCTTCACCCCAATCTATATTTTAAGTCATTATAATGCTTACATTAGATCCGGTCTGTGCTTATGGATAAGCGCACAGAACGCCAACCCGTCCCTAAAAGAAGTTGTCATGTTGGTGATAGCCACATCTCGGTACCCATTGCACTGAAGTTTGCACCACTGTTGAAGCGCCTTGATGGCAGCCATCCTTCCCGGAGCGCGTCCTATCAAATAAGACTTCCGAAAAAAAAAATATATATATATATACCAAAGAGAAGTATGCAACCATTGGGTGTTATGTCTTATTTCAGGTGATGTGCAGGTAGTAGAAAGCAAAATACCGAATACCAAGAAAGAAAAGCCAGTTCAAACTGTTCAGTGTTCAATCATCAGCTGATGCTCGCGACTGATACGCTACCATTGCATACCTCATGAAAAAGTATATTGGCGTGACGCAAGGGGGCGAGGCTTTGGTTCAGTAGCCTAATTAACGCTGTTAATTATCATTTTACACCGTGACATAATTGCACTTTTTAATAATCACAGTGTTGGCAATTGGTCATTTTTAGTGTCTGTCCGGTTATCAAATATTCATTTGCATTATGTCCTGAATAGTCTATTTCAGAGAGGTAATCATTGGTATATAAAAAAAATATATATATAATATATATATATAACATATCAATGTTTACACTATTGTTGAAGTCGGTGTGGTTTTAATATCAATAGTTTTCATGGACAAAATAGGCTATACGCCTACATCAACGCACTAATGAGCAGACATTAGTGTTGAAGCCTTAATGAGCAACTCAATTAGGCAATGAATACAAAGGATTCGGCTGAGCTCTTGTTAGCTCATTTGCATATGGGTCATTTGCATATGGGTCATTTTCATTCGAAAAACCAATGATACATATTTTAAGTTACATGTTGCAAACTCAGAAGAGGCTTAAAGTCTCCATTAAACGAATTAATCCAGAATCCAGACCCACTGACCCATTTTGGGTCACCAATGGTGGTTTCAAATTTGACCCAAATGAGATGGGCCCAAATGAAGATTGGACAACAATCAAGAACAACTTGAGTGTGTCTGAAATGTGAGTATGACCCAACATAGGAGAAACTGACCCTCCAAGAACTCGACAACCTCAACTAGATGCATAACCTACAAAGAGATTAGATGGACATTGATATATTTACAAACAGCAACAAAAATACAAAGTAGGAACAACATACCAAAAAGAGAAAACAAAATACATTGGGAAAAACTTGTGTAGTAACACTGCAATTACACTAAAACGTTGTATTAACATGTTTTTTTTAAATATTGTTTTAACATAATAGCAAAATATGTGTTACCAGACCTTGAAATCTACAGAATATAAAGATATGGATAGTTTAATTATTACTGAAGCAAATGCACACTGGCAATAAATATGCTGTTGACAATGAATATACAATAATGATTAAATAAAGGAAGGGACAGTCGTTTGGGCAAAATACCGTCCTCCGTCCTCTCTCCTCCATGACCAGGAAACCGATAAGTGGTCAAGAGTGTGTCAAGTCATTAGTAGGCAAACGAAAGTGTCCTCCCCTTCTCGATAGCCAATTTTCATCAAAGATATTCATGTCTATCCTACCGTGGAAGAGTTTTGAAATCTTCCACACCCCCTTGGAATCAGCTTTTGTTTTGTCAGAGGAGAAAAACATGCACACGTTTAAAAACAATATGCTACTTATTGTTTGTTTTATCTACAAAATCTCTTGCACAATTAACTTAATTTGTTTTGATCACTTTACACTTATTTTGGGATCCACCCCAGTAAACATAATATGCCTAATGACGAGTGAGTGGAGAAGGACCGTATCATTTCAAGTAAGCGCATTTCCATCCACGTTCACTCCTCGCCGACTGTCCTCGATTAACTTTTTCCTTTTTCAAAGGAGGCAAGAGAGGACGGCGGTGAGAAAATCTAACTGATAAAAGGCCCATGAATGGAGAAGAGATTTCATTACCAGAGGGGGGCACTGTTAGACTACAGAGAGACTTTTGAAAACATACAGAAGACTCAAACTAACACTCAAGCAGAGACCGGCCCTGGGCATAGGCGCTCGACCCACGGCTTTTATGGGGCCCCCAACTAAAAAACATGAGTCGGGGACTCAACTTAATGTTGGGCTTTAGAATAGGATAATACACAAGGTGCAATGTCGGACATTGTGCATCAGCAGTTTTCCTCTTGATATGTCAGTCACTCAATTAGCTCGTCAGCTAGCATTTTTTAGATTGGTAAAATAGTCTACCTAGCTATCTAAACTTGTAGATGAAGGGCATGTGTGCAGGAGCTCTTACCTCCAGGGGGCCCCCTTTGATTTTGTTAGTCACTCTCAATCAGATATCATATTAACATGCTATAAGTCATGGCAAAATATGTAGAATTTCAGTAAATATTCTGCAAAACTGCACATTTTTCTCTCCGCCACATAGCAAAATGTGTAGAATTGCAGGAAATTAAATATAAAACTTTAAATGTTTCTCTCTGCTGTCAAGAGGGCCCCCAAAAGGCTAGGGCCGGCCCTGCACTCAAGATTTACATTCTCATTTCATTACAATCCTTCCAACTCCCTATTCATATCCCCAGATTCTGCATTGGAATTTGCAGTGACCTTGGCCAAGTGGTGTCATATCCCATGTTTCTTCCACAGAACTAAAGGCTGTTCATGTCATACAGGAGATTGGCCATACAAAAAAGGCCAACGTCTAAGCCCGAAGGAAGTGCTCTGACTGTGAGGCTGAAAATCCATTAGACTTGGAACAGCTGCTCTTTCCATGCTCTGAAAATCAACATAATACGGTTTAGTAGGACAAATAGTGCCACCTCTGGAAAAGTAGTGATAATGATGATACAGGCTATTCTTATAGTCCCATCATGTAAATATGTTTTAGCCGAATGTACTTTTTTAACATCAATATACAGTATAGCTCAAGACGATATAATATGTGAGTCGTCTTGATATACATTGACAATACCGATAAAATATACAAACAGTGATAGCCTCTCTGATGTATTTAAATGACAGCACTGTTGTAAAAAGTTTATATTTCTCAGCAAAAAACAACATGTATTTGCCTCGTAATCTTCAGAAAGCGTTCCTGTCATTGGGGGCAGTCATTTTTCAGCCACTTCCATTGTTTCCTGCGAGGGCCTGTGGCAGCACGCAGACATCCTGCCTCTCAGTCTGCAGTGAAGGTAACAGGATAGCCCCGGCCAGGGTTGGGCTTGTCATCGATGAGATCATTGAGAAGTCATCAGAGCGTTTCCTCTTAATTTTACCCTAATCTGATGGCTAATGTATGAGCATTTAGTCACCAGTAATACAGCAGAATATCTAAAGACCTTGAAGTGATGAAGGTCAAGACTGCATATCTGAGTTTTACATGTATTACGTACAGAAATATTTTTGGTGTGAAAAACCATTAATGTATTAAATTAAGAATTTATTCTGAATTGACTCACCTGGATAAATAAAGGATCAATAAAATGAACCACCTCAGTGGGGAATGTGAAACGATAACAATGTCATCTTTGTTTCATGTGTTCAAGATAGTTCATGATAGAAACTGAAATTCTTCAGCCAAAGTGAAAAGAAACATTAAGGATAAAATGTCAAGATGTTACTATGGATATACTATATATTTATAAGATGTTGTTATGGATATACTATATATTAATAAGATGTTACTATGGATATACTATATATTTATAAGATGTTACTATGGCTATACTATTTATTTAAAATATGTTCCTGTGGATATACTATATATTTATAAGATGTTACTGTGGATATACTATATATTTATAAGATGTTGCTGTGGATATACTATATATTTAGAAGATGTTTATACTATACATTTCTAAGATGTTACTATGGATATACTATGTATTTATAAGATGTTGCTGTGGATATACTATATATTTAGAAGATGTTTATACTATACATTTATAAGATGTTACTATGGATATACTATACATTTCTAAGATGTTACTATGGATATACTATGTATTTATAAGATGTTGCTGTGGATATACTATATATTTATAAGATGTTTATACTATACATTTATAAGATGTTACTATGGATATACTATGTATTTATAAGATGTTACTATGGATATACTATATATTTATAAGATGTTACTATGGATATACTATATATTCACCTCTTCCTAGTCTGAGCATTTAAAATACACGTTTAGCGTGATTGTTGATAGAGAAAGTTGTCCAGTACAGAAAAATAATGGCATTTCAAAACACAATACATTTATAGAATATTAAACAAAAAATCAGCACCTTTTGTAAATGTTAGTTCATATCCTCATTGAATAACAGAATGAATAAACCAAGGATGGGGTATTTAGGCAAGTTGTCTCAACCATGAGGTCTTAGGGACCTGTTTGCAAAAGCCATGCAGAGGGAAAGAGCCATATCAGTTGCTCTCTCTGTCATCAGTGTTCTGTGTTTGTGTCTGCAGTGCTGATGTCTCTCCTCCTCCTGACCTGGCCACAGTGCTGTGGATCTCAGCCTCGTGCTCCCTGGCCTTGGCCCTCAGCTTGGCAATGCTACAGCAGCGGAACTCTTCTGGACTGGGCCCCTCCATCCCCTCCCATTCCCCTGCTGGCCCCTGAATCATACCCTGTATGGGGGTGGTCACCACAGCAGAACGAGGTACTTTAGTCCAGGGATAGCTTCCTTTCTCCTGCCTCCTCTCCCAGTGCTCGCCGTCAGAGCTCTCTTGCTCCAGTAAGCTCTTGTTGGGTTTGTCTGTTGTTGTGTCCTCAGCATTGTCCTTCCTGGGAAATGGCTCTCCTAGCTGGCCCTGCAACTTCAGCTGCCTCCGCATCTTAGCCCGGCGGTTCTGAAACCACACCTGGTGAAAATAGAACCAATGTAATATGTACAATATGAGAGAGTGAAATCTCTTACAATGCAAAACATTAGTTTCGAAAAATGTTTCAGTATCCACTAGATTTAACAGTTTTTTGATGTATTCATAAACAAATAATATTTTTTTATATATATAAAATACAGTAACATTGTGGCATGAAAGCTGATAGAAAAAAAGATGGCTTCTAGAAATCAGAGTTCATGCATTAGTGAAAATGGTTTGGAAGGAAGAGGGTGTTGGGACCGTACCTGCACTCTGGCCTCGATGAGGTCCAGTCTGAGGGCCAGGGCTTCCCTCATGAAGACGTCAGGGTACTGGGTGGTCTCAAAGGTCTTCTCCAGCTCTTCCAGCTGCCAGCTGCTGTAGTTGGCCCGCGCACGACGCTGCTTCACTGGCCTCTGTTCATCTGGAAAGCACAGCACAACCACCAATTACACAATCGCCAACGGTTGACAAGGAACTAATGGCTCTAGATTGGATAATTTGGATAATTAGCGCCGCCGTTCATTAGGCCCTCTTTAACCGTGCTTGATAATTGATTGTTTGTTAGGAGCTGTTAGGAAAATCTTTTGTAAACATTTACACTGCCATTAGACAGTGCTCAATGAGTCTCTATGAGAAAATACATTCCACCAACTAATAAGCCAACACGTATCTGTAATAAATTGTCACACATGAATGTAAATATCCATGTGCTCTCCAAAGTTACAGTAATTCTGACATTCTAAGGCAGACTGTTGGTTGGAACTCACCCATGCTGGCCGTGAACTGCCCCATCCCAGCTGCCTGTGTGGCCAGGAACAGAGCCTCTTTGCAGGGCTCTGGTTGCAAGTAACTCCGCAGGGACTCATAGCTGATCAGGGGCCCAGGGATCAGGATCTGTGGAGGGGAGCCCAGTCTGGTGGGGAACGCAGGGAACAAGTGAGCTGCAGAGGAGTGGAAGACCGCAGGTAGAAGAGTGGAGACCAACTGCCCAGGGCCAAACATTATCCAAAAGCTCTTAGAGGAGTCCAGAGTCTTAAGTGTCAATCCACTGGTATAAAGGGGACAGTCTGATACCAAAACAATGGGACGTATCTCAGGAGCTCTTCACAACAGAGTAAACATTCTTGTTGAGGTTGGCACAAGATGGAGCAGAGTCAAGTCTTGAGGCTTCTTTACCACAGTGAAATCAAATAGGGCTGTTAATGAAGTACATCACCAGATCCAGAATGAAAGAAATCACAGAATCTTCCACCATCAATTCTGAGGGATGAATTGCAGTCATCAGCCATACATTGACTCTCGATCCAGAAGGCTACCTAAGATGAAGGTTGACATGGAGACTCAGGAGGAGCTCAGGTGAGATGCAGGTGATGGGTGGGGAGGCGAGAGAGGACTGCACTCAGCAGGTAAGGGGGTCTCACCTTAGTCTGGTGAGGTTCTCTCTCCTATCCTGCTGTTCCCCCCTCCTTCCTCAGCAGTCACATGACTCACAGTGGGCCCAGACTGACTCCTGGGTGTGAGAGAGAGGGCTGGGCTTCAGAGAAATGGAGACAGGAATGTGAATCTGACCCATGATCCATCTCCAGGTAGATTTTCACACCATGGTATCATTCAATCAAAGTCCATTTAGAACCACAATGTACACTTTATCCTCTTCAACACACCAATCCCATACATTATAGCAGCAGCTTCCACTCTCCATTTCATCTTGCACTCTGCATGGATTTGGTGTCTGAGGTTTACTTTCAACAAGTTAAGACATCTTTTAGCTTCGTAAATTTCAATCAAAGTGATGGGTCAGACATCAAAGTGTGGAAATAACATTAAAAAACCAAAGCTTGAACGTTCAGTTGAACACGTACCCCACAAATATTTGAGAATATCGCTCGTCTTTCAATTAATAGTTGTCAAGCAGAAGAAGAAGAAACGATTCCGATGACGAACTGGTAGAGCCCTTCGGAGATGATCAAAATATCTTCAGAGGTGCCAAACACAGAGCCACTGTTGCCAAGGTAAACAAGTTCACACTAATTACATCACCTAATTGACATGAAGTTGAATGATGACAATTAGCTGGATCGAAAATGTTTACCTAACACTTATTTCCTGATCTGATGTTCATTTTGGATGTTAGATACACTAAATGCAGTCATTATACACCACAAAAATTTATACAATTAAAAATAATTGCTTTCCTAATAGCTAGGTCTAATCTTTCAAATGAAACGTTCAACAAAAACAATGGAAATGCTGTCATTAAATGACTAAAGTGGTCCCATCTAGTCTTCTATCTAAAATTGGATCACCTGTTCAAATAGAAGGTATTGTTTGATCTTCGGCTGAAGACAGAGTTCACTGACAATGGCTGTGGGTCAGGGCTCCTTGGCCTTTGAAACAGATAACTTTCACAGCTAAGCTTCAACTGGAATTTGCACCTATTTCATGTCACCCAGATTTGTATTTTTATTAAAAATGTCCCCTCTTTCTCTCCAAATAATATACACAATCCTAACATAAAGACTATAACAAATACATTGACATAGAGATTCCAATTGATAGGGAATTAATGGGAATAATGATCACCGCAAGCGTTGGAATTGTAAATATTGTTAATTTGTATGATTGTGTGCAGGGCTCCCTTGGGTTCAATGGGATTTTCTAAGTTTAAATACATTTAAATAAAATCAAATAAACCTATAAAAAGGTATTACCAGTGTTATACACATATGCAAGCAGGCTTTGTTACTATGTAATAAGTTAGAGTTACTCAATCCCTCTTTCATGTCATCAGGTAAACTGTCCCAAATCACAGCTTAGTACGGGGCCTCAAAGTAAATCTCCACACATGCTGGAAGGAAGGTAATACAGCACTGTACTCCAACAGACCGTGACAGAGAGAGAGCACTCTCTCACATAAGAGCTACACGTATCCACTACAAAACTTATACACAATAATTAGGTCTCATACCTTCACACACACACACACACACACACACACACACACACACACACACACACACACACACACACACACACACACACACACACACACACACACACACCTTTCTCTCACATAGTCAACTCACATTGCTGTGCATACTTTTAAAGATCATCCACACCTTTACCAAGCAGCCCAGCTGTGGCCCCAGTGTTGAAGGATCTCTGATGAGTTGATCATGATGAGGACTGACTATCTATGATGTGAATGAAAAACACAGGTGTGTCAATTAATCCGGAGATACGCATCACCTAACACACCCCGCTAACTGCTTATCGGATCAGACGGCGGCTAGAACATGCCACTGTCATGGTTGTCCCCACAGACTGGCGGTTTGAACTGCATACCTTTGATCAGTTCCAGAACATCAGCAGGAGACATCTGGCCAAAGCCATGCTCCCAACACCAGGGGAAGGTGAATCACTGTCTAGTCAGAGCTCAGCACCTCTCTCTCCTCTCCAGTGGGGCTTTCATCCACACCTGTTCAAACACTAAATAAAGCCTATGCACAGGTATAGAGGTCAATTGACAAAAATCAGAAATACCTGGACAATCTCTATGTTAAGATGAATCTGTGAGCATGTTTATTGGTGCGTGTGTATGCGTGCGACAATGAGGCATCAACGTTCACTCTGCTCCAGCAGCCCCCAGTCATTTCTTGGTTTTTCCATTTCTAAAGCAAAAAGGAAAATAGATTAAAAGTGTCTAGGTTGAAGGGTGGGTAAACAAACTGTGTGTGGGTTAGCACTGAATACTGAATGGCCATCTCCGTTCCATTTGTCCTTGGCACACAGGTAGACAGAGGGATTTCTGGGATGTCTGAAAGTAGATCCTCCCCCCCCCGCGCTGTGTTTGGTCTGTCCCGGGTTCCTCTAATGCCCATTGATCCAGCTAATCAGGGGAGAAATTGGTGAAAAACCAGCAGGGGTGGTTTAGCCATCAGTAAGGGGCTCGTGTACAAATGAGCTGCTTGTGGATAATTGAAGGAGGCATTAGGACAACAATGGCAGTGGCTCACACCAGTCTTCACTGGTCTCTCAGGTATTCCCAGGTCCCTGGATCACATGGCAGCCTGTGAAATCCACAGCAGGCTTAAATAAAAATCACAGCATCATTAGTGGGCATTCAACATTGGGGGCAAAATGCACATTCTCCATGGATTTAAAAAACCCACCAACGTTGTTGTGCCTCTTTTTCCATTACTGGCTTTAGTTTGAAATGGGCTTGTTTGAGCTCATATATATGGCTTACAAATGTAAATGTAAAGGGATAGTTCCAAAGAGGACAAGAGAAGCAATACAAGGAATGTTGGAATGAGAAATGCCAATACTCTGCAGTATAAGACCAACATAAAGAGCAGCTCTTTAGGTTAGTGCAGTGTTAAGCAATACATGTACCATACATAACAAAAGCCTTCAATGTTCTTTTTAAAGGACCTTTGAAACTGGCTCAACTATCAGATTTAACTGTGGATGTGTTAGTACAGGACCTTAGATGACAGAGATTGGGAACAATGCACAATATCATTAATACTCACCCATTAGAGTGACACTTCAAAACATCCGACTAAAGTTCTGCCACATGTCTTGTGAAGATGGATGATGTTCGTTGGTGTCATGGGACTGTGCATATGGCTGGTGTAATTTGCAGTCTGTAATAAGCAGCAATGAACACTGATAAGATCAACTTTTAATGAGAGCATATGTGAAGCTTAAGGGTTGTCACTTAACTGTCTCCACTGCTAATGACTTTTCAGATTGTCAGGAAGATTTTCAGACATGGTCTACCCAAACTCCACATTTTTATTTCCGATTCATTGAAAATTGTAAAAAAAATGCCATTTGAAATCACAGCAAGGTTATCTCATCATCGGTTGCTTTTGGTTGCACTTACTCTTACTGACCAACTTGAACTTTAAATCAAAGCATGGTAGTACAATTGAATTCTGTCTGTTATTAAATTATTGTGATGGATGTGTTTGTCACATCCAGGGAAGACAAAGGGAAATATGTTTTAGAGCAGATGAAGCCCCTATCTGCTCGATGCCTCACTCTCTCTGGTTGCTAAGAGTATCCTGCAGAGAGCAGGCTGATTGGTTTAGTCCTGGATCACTGGCTATGGGATAAATCTGAGAGCCCAACCTGCTTTTCATGACAAAACGTTCAAGGGAAAGCGGCCACGATCCAAGAGCAATCACACTTTAGGCTTCAAAGTGCCAGGGGAAAAGAGAGGCGAGAGCCGGTCCACATTTTTTCCACGCCGGCCAACTGCAACTCATGCGTGGAGGAAGACGAGATGATCTAAGGAGAGGAAGACAGGTGTGCTGGGCAGGTAGAGGCACATCGGGGCCCCTCCCAGGGGTGAGTGAGAGACAAGGACTCACCCCCACCTTCCTGCACTGTCCACTTTCACATGAACTAGCAAATCAACAAATTAACATTAAAACAACTCTTTAAACTCATCTTTATGGGTTTGCAATCTGTGACTTTTCATAAAGCCATGATAGGGCTGTTACAAAATAGCTCATGTGCAGCAGTAAAAATGATTAACTCGGAGCATGTCACATCGAGACGGTTTTAGTACAGACCACAGCACCAGGTGCTTCTGAGGGCATCAAACGCTAGTCTGATGTGATGATGAATCATGGCAGCGGTTATTAGCATGTCAGTGGCCCATCAGGCTACTTAATGACAGCCCTCTCTTTCCATCTCCTCCTCCTCACTGGCTGTCACTCATCCCTGTTCCGCCTCACTGCCTCCAAGCCAATGGGATGCTGGCGCCTCACCAAGAGCCCAGGCAGCTACGGCATCTGTTGCTAGCTGATGGATAACCACAAACACAACTTTCAACCCCAGACTCAGTGTGAACTAGAGAACACCTTACAGGTGCAATTAACTCATTAACCAAAAAACAAACAATGGGAGGAGAACACAGACAAGTAGAATAATTGCAGTAGATAGAGTTTAAAAGCAATAGAGTTCTAACAAAATGGGAAAAGTATAGAGATAAAAATTCACTCAAAACAATGCGAGGTAACATGTTTTCAAATACAAACTAAATAATACAAGAGGCTTTTTTTGTGACCAAATTGTAGCACAATTGTTTGCACTACAAGCATTAAGAAACATATTTGGACAATTAGTCAACCCATCCAAGAGTCTTTTTCATTCCAATTTGTATCCAATTGACTATGCACAGCAGCACATATAACGGTGAAAACCATGATGGTGGCAGAATCACTTGAACATTTGAAGACATTTCCAACCCTAGCTTCCGATCAATTATAACATGTTAAAAGGGTAGCAGTGAGCAGATCATTGGACATGTGTGGACCTCATTGAAGGAGGCTGCTTTCATCAGCCCTATGTGTGCAGTATGTAGAGTGACTGTCAGTCCCACCGGACAACAGCGTCCCCTGACCCACCAGTGTGGGCATGTTCCACCTTCACATAGGATTCTCCCATCACTAACCAACTGCTTCCTCTCCATGTCTCACCATGTAATCCAACACCAGCAAAGTACATTTCAGTGCTGGCCAAAACAGCCTGCCTACATGCAGCCTTCAAAACAGCGCTTTGGTCTGTATGATTGAACAATTACTGCCTTGGTTAATTTCCCATAAATGGGTGAGGAAGGAACAGTTAGCTGGGTTACCTGCATGCCTGCACGTTGTCTCGTCTACCCCTTTGACTCCATCGAGAGGGTTTCTGATGAAGTCAGTGGCACTGGGCAAAACAACTCACACTTTCATGGCAAATTGGTTTCCATCGCATGCCTTTAATTTGTCTTCTACGCCCCAGTGAAAAGAGTGCATAACTATGACAGCCATTTCAAACATGATCTGGCTCAGAGAACGCATGGAATGAAATATGAAGGCACCAGGGTCTTGCTCCATTAACTGTTGCTCCGGTTCTCTTGTTTGAGGTGGTGAAATGTTGATGCCCAAAAGCAATAATTAGTTCGGCTGAAATTCCAAAGATTATGCTCCACAATTTCAGCTGGTAACTGACTTCTTTTAAATGTTTAAAAATGCAGCACAGACACCATTATAGTATGAACTCTGAGGTTAGAAGCAACAGAAAAGACATGTCATATGGCACTGTGGTTTTATGTGATGTTATTCCTATTATATTTGAGACAAAAATCCATAATTTCAAAAGTTTCAATTTCTGACAGTGGTTGATAGATAGCCAGTATTCATTATTTCAAAAATAATAGAAACACTATCACTGCAAAACAAGCATGAGTGAATTTATTATTATTATTATTATTATTATTATTATTTTTACAATAATCATTATCACCATCTTTTGAACACTTCGATATTACCTTCGAATCAAAAAATCAGTTCGTATCAATCCATAAATCCTGATGAAATTACCAAATGGCTAAAAAGAACAGAGCAGTTGTGTATAACTTGAGTCTAAATCTACAGTACAAAAATGTTATGGTGACACTGCCTCCTGTCAGAGGAGAAGGACTTGCACCCCCGGGTCCTCATGTTGTTGCCTCCATGTGCAGGACCTTCATGGACTCAGAGATCATAGAGCTGGTGTCAATCTGCCCATAGATCCCCACCAAGAAGGCCTTGTGGAGTAAGATGTCTGCATGCTCTGAGGAGAAAAGCACAATGAAACAAAACCAAAAAACATGTTTGCTTTGAGCATGAATCCTTAAACATCTTGAAAACACAGAACAGTTGACTTTCCAACTGGCGCGTTTAGATCCATAATAAGGACCAAGCACAGAAGCTGTGTAGTGCTGAGAAGATAGGACAATCATACCTTGACAGAGCAGCACGTATTCTGGCAGGTTCCTAAGCGCTGTCTGCACCACGTCAAAGTTCCCGCTGCCCATACAGTACATGAAGGTGGGCAGGAAGTCTGCTGCAGTGCTGCAGCACCACCGAAAAAAACCCACAATTCTTACTTAGGAAACACAACTTTAAGGAAACATTATTTTACATGAAGGACAACAGACAACACCTTACAGGTACCACTACAGCAACATTTGCAGCTAAACATTCCTAGACAACGCATCAATAAATTAATATCCAGCCAGACAACTGGCGCGCTCGCTCTCTAGATTCCTATAAAAATAAGCAGAGAAATCCTAGAGGTGTCAGCATTCTGATCTTACCACGGGTTGTTCTGGATGCAGCGCAGGGCCAGGCTGAAGGCCATGTTACGACACAACTCCTCAGTAGAACTCATCAGTCTCTGCAGGTCATTCTGAGGGCAGGGAAGGAAATGAAAACCTGTTACCTTATACTGTACAGAGTGGTGCAGCAGAGTGTGTGTTGGGGGATTATTTGTTCATAATAAAAGGTGTGTTATTAGAAGGCGAACTTACAGTGAAGTACTGGATGATCTCAGGATTCCTCTTGGACTTGTCCTCCACCTCGGTCAGAACTTCCAGCACATCTGAAACACAGAGGGGAGCAAAATGTTGGTAAAGTTCAGCAAAATCCCGTGTTAAACTGACCCGAGAGTGTATTATACGTAATGACCTTCTATGGCTTCTCCCCTGGAGATCTTCTTCAGGTACTTGGTCATGTCAGCTGCAGTCAGTGGAACGGAGGCTGAGATACTGACCATGGGCAGGGAACCAGAGGACGACTCATCTGATAAGAGGAAACCCAGAGACATGTCAAAAACACCACATTTAGCGAGATGGTTGATTTGTATGTATCTGTATCCAGTCAAAATGTCTATTTAATATATTCTATATTTTTTTCATTTGTCAAATTGTTGATGTGTTCTGATTCACTTATGTTTTTCATTCAAGGCAAAGTTTTCATGAGCGGATAAGCTTACCATCTCTGTCCTCTGCAGAGCTGTCAGAGGAGCCAGTCTTCACAGGCAGGGTGAGGCCAGCCAGTAGGGACTTGAGCAGCAGGTCAGGGTGCTCTGATGAGAGCCCCCTACCGGGACAAACAGAGAAAAACAAGTCACTCCTTCGCTGCTCCACACAATGTGAAATAACAACTAACATTAATGCAATGGTGTCGCCAATCCTAATGTCTCAATAATCATTTTTTTAAAACCCCAGTTCAATGACTTACTGTAGGATATCGGAATGCTTCTGTAGATAGGGAATGGCTGTTGCTGCATCGTGGGTAATGTACTTCTGAATGAACTGCACATATTTACTGAAGACGGCCAACGGATGCATACGAGGTCTCCTGAGGTTCTGCAGGGAATATGGACCACAACGTTATTAACTCCATGATCAGAAAGATAGTTATTTTAATGCACAAAGCAGTTGACCTTGTGGAAATACTACTGTTCTGTGAAAACACATTAGATCTAGTCAAGATATCCAGCCAACCACAGCTGTTAACAGTGGCAACAATCTATTCTTTCCCCACCTATGAGAAGCCATATCACTCTGAAACGCTAAAAAGAAAAACACAAGCAAATGTCACCAAACCAACTGGAAAACCCTGAGGCTGATCTGTGAGTGCGTTCCGTGTTCATTCCCTCACCTGCAGAATCTTCATGAAGGAGAGCAGGCAGTCCTGCAGCGCCCTCTGGTGTTCACCGTGGAACACCAACGGCTGCAGCAGCTCCAGGATGGCCAGCACGTTGCTGAAGAACGTCAGGTGGTTCTGGCTCCGGAACTCCTGGAAGTTGAGGTGGATGCGTCCGTGGAGAAGCGCTCCGATCATCGGCAAGTGTCTGGAAAGTTTAGAAAGGTAAGCTGTGATCATTCCCCAGACGTTCCACCTTACTACAGCAAAGGTGAGAACAAAAACATTCACAGGGTGATTTTAAATCACGTCAGTGAAGGTAGCTATGGAGCTACAATCTACCATAAGAGGTGCATGAATTCATATGTCCAACACTAAGTTTGTAATCAACATTATGTTCACCTGAGGAGGAGGACAGGGTGGGACACAGCCAGCTTCCTGCAGGCCAGGTTAGCGTCTGACATCCGGTTCTCAGCCGACTTTGTGTCTCCCGTATCGCCTAGCAACGTGACCAGACGGTGAACCAGGACGTCGTGCTGAGAGGGAGGGATCACACATCAGTCCTTAAGACCTCTATGACGGCTTCTGTGTCAGCCAATGGCTTTGAGAAACAGTTAAGAGACTGAGCCAGCTGAAGGTCTAGTCTACCTTGCATGTGGTGCCGTTGGCGGCCCCCTCGCTGCTCAGGGTGGCGTCAGGTAAGGTCACGTGCTGGATGACCTCTGGGAAGTGCAGGTAGAGCTGGAGTAGGAGGTTCTGGCACCGCTTACTCATCACACTAAGGAACACACAATGGAGTCAGCTAGCATACACCAGACAACAGTTTCCACACAGCAGACAGTCACAATGGTGTCCTACTACAATGCTCTCGTCTGATGTAGGCCTAGTTAGTTGGCTCATACATGTCAGACCGTCTACGAATCAACAGGATTTGTATTCACTGGTGGTGTTTTCCATAAACAGCAACAACCTTGACCAAGAGTCCGATTCCACTGTCTCTTCAACAACCATCATGTAATTGGAATAAACACCAGCTAACCTAGCGATGAGCCTTAAAAGAAGAGGCTGTGAGGAGAATGCCTATCAGACAGGGAAATGTTTATCCCACACAAGGCCAAACACAGTCTGCTTTGTAAGATGGGTTTTAAGCAACCCATGTTTTCAGTCGCAACTATTTGTACAAGACAGCTTAGCTGTGCATAAAAATATTGTAATTGGATAGATAATTTTGCTGCTTGACCTTGGCCAGAGTTTCCCCATTAAAAGTGGTTTAATAACCAGAGGCAGACTCATGAAAGAAGGTTTGGCTTCCACAAAGAGAAGTTGCACCCTGATTTCTGACAGGCAGCTAAGTCGGAGCAGGAATCCACAACACAGGCAGCACGTTTAGAGCTGCAGCCCTAATCCTCTTGGCTTTATTATAATACACTGAGCTTTTAAAGAGATCACAGAACACACGACTTCATTTCACACCAATAGACCTAATTATCGCCTTTCCCCTGGTCCACACAGCGTTGTGTCTGACAGAACATTCAGTCTGTGAATTTCATCTGTTCCGTCTGGGGGTAATCTAGTGATATGGCCCCAAGTTTATCAGCTCAGTTTAAAAGAGGCCAAAGACCAAGTTCAATACTGGGGCTAATTAGGGAGGGTGAAAAATATGTCTAACTAAATGAACTGTGGGCACTTTAGTGAACCTTATGGGACCAAAATATTATGGAGTGTCATGTCTGCTGTTGCTGAAGGAACAGATGGGGTATTGAGAGAGAGAGAGAGAGAGAGAGAGAGGGCGTCTCTGTCTAAAGTAGATCACATATCACCCTGTAAATAGTATTACATTCCCATTGGACAAGCCTGACTAAGTATGTCAGTGCAAGAGCCAACAACCCACCCATACCTGTCACCCCATTTCTTTGTGCAGTTGATGAGGTATTCCGAGACTTTCTTCACTCTCTCCAGGTCGCCATGGCAACAGCTGTGGAGCAGGGGCAGCCGTGACTGGATGAGGGAGCAGGAGGTGTGGTCCAGGGTGCTCTTGGCGTTGCCGGGGGCGTTGGAAGGGGGAGAGGAGTCGCCGCGGCTGTGGAGCTCAGACTCTGACATGATGAGGTCCACCAGACTGATAAGCTCCTCCGGGTTCAACCGCAGGACAAATGTATCTGTCTGTTTCTGGAGAGAGGGAGAGAGCACAAGAGAAAAGTGATGGAAGCAGTCAGGCTGAGGGGGAACAATGTTCTCTGGTTTGTGTCACGTGACGGCTAAACTGGTGTACTGTGCTACCTGTGGGGTCTTCTGGTCCCGGCCCTGCCAGATACGAGGGATGTGACTGCAGGCCCACAGGAAGTCCAGAGCAGAAGATGGGTCCAGTCTGGAGAACAGCATACACAACACCATTACAGAATATTACAATACAACTTTCACTATTTGGGAAACACTGTCAGTGTGACTACTACTGCTGAAGGTAATGATTTGGGATTGATATACTGACTGACCGCTGGTCTTGCTGCTTGCTGAGAAGAGCACTGATGCACTGATGCAGAGTTGTCCAGTTGGACTGATGGGTCAGCAATGCCAGAAGGTATGGTCTGTAGGAGGGAGTTCCTTTACCCTGGAATAAACCACATGAAGTAAGGTGGTGGAGTACACACACACACACACACACACACACACACACACACACACACACACATGCTGAGATTACCTTGTTGAGAGCAAAGAGCAGCTTCCGCTGAAGGTCTGGACACACAGATGTGACCTCAGGGTCAAGAAGTCCCAGCCAATCAACAAGCAGCCCTGAGCTGGACCCAGTCTTTGTCACCTCAGAGCTGCTGCTGAAAGGGAAGTGAACAGATTGACAGGCTCAAAGCCGGGCTACATGAATGATGAATCTATACAATCCCTCAGTCAAACAAAGCACTGATTATTAAACATAGAAATATTACTATTGTAAGGCATTACAAAGCACATAAAGCCATAAACAGACAAACAAAATGTTCTCTATGAGATCAATGCCACAGTTAACCAGATTTGTATGTTGTTGTTTGAGTAAGGGCAAAAATACATGTCTTGAATGATTTAGGCGTGATAGAATTTACATGCTTACTTGTTTGTATCCACCTCCATTTTCACGGCTTGCTCTTCAGTCTCCTGGAGAAGCAGTGCTATCACCATGGCAACAGGGCCTGCGGTGGTAGAGCCGGTCCCCGTCTCTGTTCCAATAGTCATTAGCAAGGCCAGCAGTTCCTCCAAATATGGAGACTTCCCCTCCACTAGCCCCTGTAACACTGGGAACAACAAACAGTACTGAGTGTTACGAGCTGTCATGTGATGGTTGTGCCATTCCCTCAGCTACGGCGGAACATTCAGAAGTAAAACAAAACCCGAACCTGGCCATGATGCTGAGCTCAGGAAAAAATCTTGTGATTCAGAGGAAAAATGAAACTTTGTAGTGGCAAGCCAAAAACCACCAAAACTATGAACTACCAACTACCATTATGGCATTTCTGCGTAACCTAGATCACCAGCTTGGCCGCAACCAGTTTAAAGTCAAAACATCCTTCATCTGGGCTTGATGGAGACCTGAGCCTATATTGGACATAAACAAACTGGAAGCCGCTGGTCTGGTTTGGTTTCAGAGAAGAGCTTATAAACTCATAAAGGAACAGGTCAACAAAGGAAAAACAGAGACTCAGAGGCGGCAATGAAAGAAACAGATCGGGGGAAATTGAGTCACGTCAGCCACTACATCCAAACTGGGGCAGAAATAGTGAGGATAGTTGATGTTCTAGCCTGAGAGAGAGAGTGAACGACGCACTAAAGTACCATACCTTTGCCTATCAGTTCCGGCTCTGCGTTACATCTCTCCCCTGCCTTCAGTGTGGCGATTATGGCCCTCACGGCCACCTCGGAGTCCCTCCGATAAGCCAGGGCCTCAGCCAGGTGGAGGAAGCCTGTACGAACTGCAGAGGATAGGCATAGTCAGTTATCATCACACCGTTAACAGTCGATTACCTGACTATCTGTGACTAGGCCCAAGTATGTGTGTCTGTGTCATAAATATATCCAGTTGAAGTCAGAAGTTTACATAAACTTAGGTTGGAGTCATTAAAACTCGTTTTTCAACCACCCCATAAAATTCTTGTTAACAAACTATAGTTCTGGCAAGTCAGTTAGGACATCTACTTTGTGCATGACAAGTAATTTTCCCAACAATTGTTTACAGACAGATTATTTCACTTAATCACAATGGATGGAAGGAGGTGTAGCAGCAGAGTTCTGGCCTGATCTGAAGTGGATTTAAAATACACCAAGAACTGTTTCAGTCCAGATCAGCTCTATCTAGACTTTACTGATCCCACCAAGACCGGGCTATCTAGAACCATAACTGAACTGGGTGGAGACCCACCAGAGACCATAACACCAGTACAGTTCCAGTAGGTCAGAAGTTTACATACACTAAGTTGACTGTGCCTTTAAACAGCTTGGAAAATTCCAGAAAATTATGTCATGGCTTTAGAAGCTTCTGATTGACTCAAATTATGTCAATTAGCCTATTAGAGGTGTACCTGTAGATGTATTTCAAGGCCTACCTTCAAACTCAGTGCCTCTTTGCTTGACATTATGGGAAAATCAAAAGAAATCAGCCAAGACCTCAGAAAAAATTGTAGACCTCCACAAGTCTGGTTCATCCTTGGGAGCTATTTCCAAACGCCTGAAGGTACTATGTTCATCTTATACGCAAGTATAAACACCATGGGACCACGCAGCTGTCATACCGCTCAGCAAGGAGACGCGTTCTGTCTCCTAGAGATGAACGTACTTTGGTGCGACAAGTGCAAATTAATCCCAGACCAACAGCAAAGGACCTTGTGAAGATGCTGGAGGAAACAGGTACAAAAGTATCTATATCCACAGTAAAACGAGTCCTATATAGACATAACCTGAAAGGCCGCTCAGCAAGGAAGAAGCCACTGCTCCAAAAACACCATAGAAAAGCCAGACTACGGTTTGCAACTACACATGGGGACAAAGATCGTACTTTTTGGAGAAATGTCCTCTGGTCTGATGAAACAAAAATAGATCTGTTTGGTCATAATGACCATCGTTATATTTGGAGGAAAAAGGGGGAGGCTTGCAAGCCGAAGAACACCATCCCAACCGTGAAGCACGGGGGTGGCAGCATCATGTTGTGGGGGTGCTTTGCTGAAGGAGGGACTGGTGCACTTCACAAAATAGATGACATCATGAGGGAGGAAAATTATGTGGATATATTGAAGCAACATCTCAAGACATCAGTCAGGAAGTTAAAGCTTGGTCGCAAATGGGTCTTCCAAATGGACAATGACCCCAACCATACTTCCAAAGTTGTGGCAAAATGGCTTAAGGACAACAAAGTCAAGGTATTGCAGTGGCCATCACAAAGCCCTGACTTCAATCCTATAGAAAATTTGTGGGCAGAACTGAAAAAGCATGTGTGAGCAAGGAGGCCTACAAACCTGACTCAGTTACACCAGCTCTGTCAGGAGGAATGGGCCAAAATCCACCCAACTTATTGTGGGAAGCTTGTGGAAGGCTACCCGAAACGTTTGACCCAAGTTAAACAATTTAAAGGCAATGCTACCAAATACTAATTGAGTGTATGTAAACTTCTGACCCACTGGGAATGTGATGAAAGAAATAAAAGCTGCAATAAATCATTCTCTCTACTACTTCACATTCTTAAAATAAAGTGGTGATCCTAACTGACCTAAGACAGGGAATTTCTACTAGGATTAAATGTCAGGAATTGTGAAAAACTGAGTTTAAATGTATTTGGCTAAGGTGTATGTAAACTTCCGACTTCAACTGTATATGTGCAATGGGGTATAATTCTGTACGCAGCCAAGGACATGATAAGGAGCACCCACCATCAGTGAGCCGGTGCTTCTGGGAATACTGTCCAGCGAATGACTTGAGCAAGGCCCGCAGCGGCCCCGCCTCCACAGCCGGGTTCTCCAACCATGTCATCATCTCCATGACAGCCTTGAAGAAGAGAGAGGAGAAGGCCACGTCCTGCGACACCAGCCGCTGAGTAGAAGAGATGGAGGAAGACCGAGAAAAGGAGAAAAACACAACCCAATACATTCACATCTGTTTGGTGTAATGACAGACATGCATGTATTCTGTCGTAGTGGTGACTGATGAAACATACATATATAGGCTACAGAGAGAGCCAGAGATGCAGCACTGTTTAGAAGGACAGCAGAGTAAATCAATCATACCTGGTAGAGGTGCAGCTGGCGCAGCATGGGGCAGGACAGGGCGTGGCAGCGGTTCATGGCCATGACGAGGGCCCCGGCGTGGGCAGAGCTGAGCAGGGCAGCCAGGGCCTGTAGGAGACGCACTGCCACCCCACCCTGCTGGGGGTGCCCCCCCTGTCTGGCACGCACCAGCTCTTGGGCCAGAGCCTGCTGCAGGGCCAGGGAGAGGGGCCGGGGAGGGGGGCTGGGCCTGCGGTGGTCCACCTTCAGAGGGAACATCTGTGGAGACAAAGCCAGAAGTATTAGACCCTCAGTCAGCACTCTGAAAAACAGGTGTTAGATCTGACTACAGTACTAATCAAACAACTCTGTCAGCTAGGATAATCAATCACTTCACTGTAGGCTACTTGTGCAGGTATGATTAAAAAAGCCTTGTGTGTCTGTTTTATCAGACAAACTACAAGAAAATGGTTGATGAAATCAGAGAGAAAAAATTATTTGCTCCACAAACTTCAAAATGACTTCAGACAGGTATTAATGTGTCATCAATCTCCAGGCAGAGATACATTCCTACCTGAAGCAACATGCCGGTGAGGTCATCCTCAGGCCCAATCACTGGGATTTGATTGGCTCTCATCTTCAAGGAGCCACTAGGAGTTTCCACGGTAACTTTGGCTCTGTTCACCTCAGTACTATCTGTAAGGTTATTGACAGGTATGGACCCAAAATACCAAAACTGTGTTTTTACTGGGCTGTTCCAAAACTTTTATAAGAAAGGTAACACAGAAAGGCATAAACAAATGTAATCACATAGTAGTAATAAGAGCCTGTATGGGGAGGCAGGTAGCCTTGCGGGTAGGAGCATTGGGCCAGTAACCGAAAGGTTGCTGGATCGAATCCCGAGCTGACAAAGTACAAATCTATCGTTCTGACCCTGAGCAAGGCAGTTAACCCACTGTTCCCCGGGCGCCAAAGACGTGGATGTCGATTAAGGCAGCCCCCCGCACCTCTCTGATTCAGAGGGGTTGGGTTAAATGCGGAAGACACATTTCAGTTGAATCACTGACTAGGTATCCCCCTTTCCCTGACTGACCTCTGCGAGGAGGGAGAGAGGAGCTGAGCAACCCGTGGAAAGTGTGCCCCCCTGTGGCGCCTCGCTCATGCTGCACCTCCACCAGATGAGCCATGTAGTCTGTAGCACAGGACATACAGAAACATCAGGAATAGACAATATACCGTCAGCACTAAATAGTCAGACTTAGACACAAAATCTTCAGGAATAAATTATATGAGCACTAGCTACATGACTGAGGCAAACATCCACGTGGAATAGATATAGTGTAGTAGGATAGTTTGTGGTCAAGCTCTCTCACTCTTGTCCATGATGTTCTGTTCCAGTGTCTGTGAGTCGTGGGATACGGCCTGGTCCAGGTACTGCAGCAGTTTACTCATACTGGACACGGGGATGCCAAACGACTGGACAAACAGCAGCAGCTGCTGGGGCTCCAGATCCTGCAGCGCTGCAGAGGACAGACATTGTATCATAAATACCAGAATTATATATTTTTTTATATACGGTCGTATTGTATTCTGTTAGACCTAAACCATATACCGTTCTACCTGCATGTATTTAATGTGTTTGGACTCGTACCTGCATCCACCAATCGTGAAACCTCTGACCGGATCATCCTCAGCTTCAACCAATCAGGTAGCAGCAGGGCCTCCTCGGAGGTGTCCACCAGGAAGGCGGTGGGGAGGGGTTTCTTGTCGGGGAACCAGATGTCCAGGAGGTTGAAGAAGTCACTCTCCTCTGAAAACAGACACACATGAATCATACTATACACTGAAACAGACACTGAGGTACAGTAGACAGGCCATGTTTGTAACAACAAGTGTGGTATTCAGAGATACAAACCTTTGGGTGGACCGAGCGTCAGGAGAATGACCATCGCATGGACCACCAGAATGTGCATGGTGGCTGTCTCCCCTGTGGTCCAACGCAGAAACACCTGGTCTTGAGATTCTGACTATAAAGTTCAATAGAAAGGGTCAAAGGTGTAATTTAATTTCAGTGACAACTGTATTGACAGCAAGCACCTCTAGTTGAAATGAACGCTAAGGGTCTACCAATATGAAACCATCAGTCTGAAACCATCTTCCATTTAGATGTAGAAAATGTGAGGTTACCCCCAGTCCCTCCCAGTAATGATCCAATCCTCACCCAGCTGTAAAGGTCCTCTCCCTCTTTGGTCTTCCTCATCCTCCTGATGTAGCTGGAGAAGATGGAGATGAGGGCTGAGAGCACAGCGTCTGACTCGGGCCGACAGGAGTACTTGGAGAACAGGCTGTTCATGATGGTGGAGCGCTCGACAATCAGACGGGCCACATCCTGGAGGATCCCAAATCAAACCCACCTCAGTATCTAACTATGAAGGCAATACAGGGTCATGTTCAGTAGGGAAGAAAACGTTTTGAAACTACCTGAACTTGTTCAATAAGAACACAGACTTTAGTTCTCTGTGCAAAACATTTTGCTACAGGGTGCT
The DNA here is from genome assembly GCF_965601325.2 of Salmo salar. Classification (NCBI taxonomy): domain Eukaryota; kingdom Metazoa; phylum Chordata; class Actinopteri; order Salmoniformes; family Salmonidae; genus Salmo; species Salmo salar. The sequence goes on along the minus strand of NC_138293.1, from coordinate 64,630,936 downwards.
CGACTGAACACACAACTCAGGTAAATAATAGGATGTATGACTGAGGATAAGAGGTGTCAGGACTACCAGAGCGAGGTCATTGTGAGACGCCTGCTCCTCCACTGGTGCATGCTGGGACAGGTAGATGAGGTAGGCGCTGATGGTCTGTGGGTCTGTCTCCATGTGGATGGCCTGGGAAAGAACAGAAACACAACACACATTCTTACCACATCCCTTCAGCGAAAAAAAACTGTCAGCTACAACCTGACAATGAGGCTAAATACGGTTCACACGAACAATCTAGACCAGTTCCCCACTGACCTGCTGCAGAGCGGTGGAGGTCATGCCCCGGACGCTGTCGAACAGGGGCAGCTTGGGGAGGTCCTGCAGGAGCCACTGGTACCCTGGCAGGAGCTCAGCATCTCTGGAGTCCTCCTCCATGGGCTGGTCCCTCTCCTCTCCATCCTTCAGACCCCCCTCAGTCAGCACCAGAGACAGACCCTGAACAACAGCAGAACAACCAAAGTAGATGAATACATCTCCTCAGCAAATCAATGAAACACTCATATTTGTGTGTGTCCTGTCTCTTATAATGTACCTTCATAGCCAGGACTCTTGATGCCACTTGAGAAGAGCTGAGGCGCCGCAGGAAGTAGTCCAACACCTCACACGTGGTCTGTTCGTCAGCTTTAGGACCCAACAGCAGATCCTGCAGCCGCCCAAGCAGCTGCCTCTGCTTTTGTTGCCTCTGGTGTAGCGAGAGAGACAAGAGAAGAAATGGCATTTGTTGGTTTGTGTGGATTAAATAAAACATGACAAGTGTATCCTTTGAGATGCTGGAGTCAGTGATTTCTCTGACCACAAAAGCCATTCAGAACAAACAAAAATGTGATAGCTGTTAACGGCAGCATACTTGTCTTTTCTTGGCTCTCTGCTCTTTGCTCTCTCCTTCCTCGTCATCCTCGATGGGCAAGTTGTCATCTGCAGCATCGTGAAGCAGGAATTCACACAGGCACTGCACGGGCAGCACGTCCAAGGACCCCTCACTGGACTGCACCAGGTCAGCCAGCCAGGGCATTGACTGAGAGGAGGCCTGGGGAAAACATAGAACACAGTTGTTGCGTTCCTCCCAGAGAATACTTTCTATTGGCGAGAGAGGATGTGCTCTTGTTTACCTGTCTCTGGATGATGTTGAGCAGGAAGTCAGGGTTGCGAGAGCGACAGAGGAGGTGACCCAGGCGAAGGGACTGGTTAAGGCTCTTCACCTGCTCCTGGACTGCGGGTGGGGGTTTGCGAGGGGGGCCCCTAGAAAAAAGAAACAAGTAAGATTACCACTTATTATCAAATGAATGAAAATGGGTCAGTTTCCCAGACCCAGATTAAGCCTAGTCGTGGCCTTAAAAAGACCATTCAATGGATATTCTCCATTTAGTATGCTTTTTTTTTAAAGTCTAGGACTAGACTTAATCTGGGTCTAGGAACAGTCCCTAAAAGTAGTCTACAAGGTGCAGGTATAAAGCAAGAGTCTTACTGTGGGTCCAGACTGGTGAGCTGGGAGAGCAGCAGGCTGTTGCTCTCTGTGATGGTCTGCTTGGTGGAGGCAGCCGCCAGGTGGCTCTCGAAGGCCAGGATCTCCTGCTTCTCTCTCTGGGACACCTGCAGCTCCCTGTTGATCATCTCTGTCTTGGTCTCCTCATCGGCCACCGTGCATGGAGGGTAGGAGTAGTTACTGCCAAGCAGGAAAAAGGGGGAGGAGAAAGATAAGGTTTGTTGAGTAGTTAGTCTGGTATGTGTTGGGTTTAAACTGATAAACGTTTCATACTTGGCACTTACTTTGTCATGACCATCTCCATGAGCATTTTCAGTGTGGGATAGCCGTCCCAGGCAGCCAAGCCTGGAGAGAAATACGTGGTTGATTGTAACAAAAGGTAAAACCTGTGGCTACGGTTCTAATATATATATACTGATGATATGTAGGGAAACGTGATTGAGACTCATACCTATTTGCTGTGGATTGAAAGCGGCCACCACAAGTAGCAGGAGCCACGCTTTCCAGTAGAGTGTGGCTATCGCCAGGTTCGGAGGAGTATAGCTTGAAAAATATCAAATGTGTTATTTACAGAAATCGAACATCAACTCAAAGCTGGCTGGCAAGTTGATTAATTACAGTAAAAGAGCAGCGTACCCCGCAGGCAGCTGGATGTTCTCTGGGTGGTGGTAGGTGCACAGGTTCAGCACCGCATCAATCAGCTGGATCCGCTCCACTCTCAACACATCCAGATCTACAAAAGCAAAACCAGGAAACAAGCGAAATATCCCTCTCCGTGTTAAGCCAAATAAACAAAGTTCCCTCAACTTCATCTCTTTTCATGAAAATGTTAACTACTGTAAGTAAACTCCACTTACCCATTGCTGTTGCAGATGTTGTACCATCGGACTGGACCCCGGCCGCCCTCTTCACCAGGTGGTCCGCCAGCTCCATGGCGTCGGCCGGGCCCAGGGGCAGGTCACGGGACAGTCCGATGACCAGGATACGCATCAGAGTGTCCTCCAGCAGAGGCACTTCAGAGCACAGCCGCAGGAAGAAACTGGCGGAGGCAAAACATTTAAGTGATGTCAACGGAGCAGGAAGAGACAGCAGGGACAGACAGCAGGGATGGACAGACAGCCATGAATAAAACAAATCTAAAACAAAGGTTGGGAAGAGGTGCTCACTTTCTGTCGCTCTCAGGGGGCCAGTTGTCCCACTTGTAGTAGGTCTCTGGTTGCTCTGTGAAAAGCACCTTGTGAAGACTGGGGAAAAGAAACAAGTATATTTTCATTCCATGGGTAGAAGAATTATCTTAAGTAACTATTGTAGGATGTTTATTAGCTCCCCCTATATTTATCTTTTTGAACAATCAAAGTGTCATGAAAACTCCCAAACACATACCAGTGTATATAGTCCTTGGATGGCACTTTGGCAATAGTGGGAACAACAGTGTGAAGCCACCACACAGCATCCCTCTGAATGGCAGCGATATTATTCTGAAAGGATCTCAGACCATCCAGATCTGAAACAGACAAAAGGGATGTTCAAAATGCCCACATCGACAACAACCAGAGAAGTGCAAGAACTTACTCTTCTTCTCTCCTTTGTCCCATGCAACGCCAGCCTCCTTGACCTGAGCTGTGATGCCCAACATCATGGAGCACGTGAGCAGGTCTGTCACCTGGATCACAAAGCGTTCCTGTGGAAAACAGACAGAGAGCATGAGCTCAGATCCACAGAGAACACATAGAAGTTATTCATCGGTGAAGAGGCACAGAAGGGCATATAACTAGGTAGGGGGTGAGTTATTTAATGGTACAGGAGACCGAGACAAGGTGGGAGTAATATAAAGATCATGAGCTCACTTTGAACTCCATCTCGACGTAGGTGGCCTCCTTCCTTTCCTGCATCAGACCCAGGCAGAAGGACTGGAAGTTGATCTCGTGCTTGGTCTGTTTGATGATCTCTCTCAGCAAGGCTCGAGAGGCACGCAGGTAATCATCCTTATTGGTCAGCAGGTCCTGGAACACCATGGCCAGGAACTAAGGAGGATCAGAAGGGAGAGGACAGCTTTAAGACAAGCGGTTCCCAAACAACATCTCCTTCTTGTGTTTCAGTTATTAAAAATAAAGTAAAAGTGCAATCAATCCAAGAAAAAAAAAACGTGCACTTCAATCCAAAGCCAATAAAGCTTATACAGGTCAATTTCTGAACCCGGGCTTGACATTAAATGTTTTAATTATCCAAAAGCTGAAGTCACTTGTCAACATGCCCCCCTTCCCCCAAAAAAGGTCTGTACCACCATCAGTCAAAAGGGCATAACAACGGGAAGTAGGGGTGCTGAGGATGCTGCAGCACCCCCTGAAAAATGAATGTAGTGTACTGGGCCTTCACTAGTCCTGTATTAGAGGACAGGTACAGCCGTGTGTAGCACGGTTAATACTGGTTTGAAGACTGCTAAGCATTTGGATCACATGCTACAGGAGGGACGAGCAAAATCATGACATAGACAAAAGATATTTAGGGAGACAAATCTCAGGTGGAGCTGTGGCACCAAATAAATGTGTAGTAGCCTAGGCTTATTTGGCCATCTGTGTGTCTGTGAGCGGGCAGATGGAGCGAGTGACAGTCAATGAGCCATGCTGGCGGTGTTCTTGTTGCGTCATGTGATGGGTTGTTAATCATCATGGGCTCCAGAGCAACTCTGCTTACCTCAGAACTGGATAATTACAAACTGATTCGCATATATTCCCTCATCTTCCTCTCTTATTAGGCCAAGGCTACTATATACGTTGTAGGTAGGTTGCACACACTGCATCATTTCTTTCATAAGCTTTCCTCAGCTGTAGCATACGTTTTTTTTTGACTCATCATTCGATGATTTTTCAATCTCGGTATTGTTTGCTCAATTTCACTCCGTGGCCTAAAATAAATCTGTGATTGAGAATAGCATAGACTCCGACTTTCATAATTATTCCCATTTAAAAGCTGCAACTTTAGGACATTTAAATACTTTATTAGAATAGTTTGGAAAACAGTCTTCGTATCTTTAATTGGGCTTAATGCTTTATGATAATTCAATTAGTTGGTTCGCAACTTTTATTCCCAACCTCACATGCATGCATAATTTCTGTCTTATAATTCAACTAACTGTAAGGTTGTTCAAATGTCTCATTTGACCTTTATATCTTGCTATTATTTTTCATCTCTCTCATTATTACCTTAGGTCTCCCGTGTTTTGGAGTTATTTAAAAGCAACTAAACTTTGCGATCATGAAATAGCACGGCAGGAGAAATCTAGCAAGTCATATTAATATCAAATGAAAATGTGGGCTTCTATAACAATAAGACACTGGAGTGTCCTCTATACAAATTGACTTTGGCTATTGGCCCAGATCATCCGACATTTGAGAGAGAGAAGAAATAAATAAATATATATATATATTCTGACTGGATTTTGTGCTGCTTTGGTCATTCTTACACCTCGATCACAACGACGCTGTTGGCGTTAGCTCTGTCTACATTGTTCTCTTGCTTTGTGTAAATATAACATATTGATTGAAATAGACTTTAGCAAATAGGAATATAGGCAATTTACTCAGAATGTCAATTGTTTGATATTGTGATTTTTTTTCTTGTCCATTCGGACAACTAAAATCTATATTCTGGTTGTCCGACATTCATATTTTATATAGATTTTTTTAATTTGCCCTGGGCAAGCCTTAATTTCGAGCACTGTGAACCACATATATTTACTTTCCCCACAGTAACAAATTGATTTATTTTCCCCAGCTGTCTTGTCATGTCAGCATGGAATACTCCTTCACCTTAGGGGCCTGCTCTGGGCTGTGCTGGAGCAGTGTGTGAAGGACTTGCATGTTGTTGGGGTTCCTGGCATTGGACAGCTCATTGAAGATCACCAGCTTCACCATAGTTCCCAGGTTGTCTTTGTGTGCATTCAGTAGCTCCCTGGTAATCAAAGGCCAGACAGCACTGTTAAGTGTATGAATAAAGCATTCTGCACCAAGGCTTTTGAAATATAAATGGTCCACTATAGGATGTTCAAACTAACAACATTGAACACATCAACTATGTTGATATGCAACAACTTGTTAGGGTTGATGTTTGGATTGAACCAGAATGAGGACATGAAAATAGGTACTTAGTCGAACATCTATAAACCATATGTAGGGGACTATCCAAACTAAACAATCATATGGCCATAAGAGAGGACCTGCAGACCTGACACAGAGCATGTAGTGATTGAGGATGACTTTAGGTTTCAGGCGGATCTTGATGAGGTTGGAGATCACCTCCATGTCATCCGCTCCATGGGAGTTGCAGTTCATACAGAGAGACATGAGAAGGTCCTGAGCTGGACGGGTCAGCTGCAGAGACAAAAGGCTTCATTACACATAACAGAACACTAGTTCACTATCAGATTTAATTTCATGCAAACAGATGCATTTACATGTTAGATTTGAGGCTGGAAGGAGATGGCTCTAATGTCCACTTTAGACTACAATTGCCAATGAAATGATGATTCCTGTTAACTAGTGAAGGGGATGTGTGTAGCTGAGTGTTACTCCTCCTCTCACCTTTGGATTCTGCAGCCACATCTCCAGCCTCTGCACAGCCATAAGCCGCACCTCCTTGTAGCCACAGGTGGCAGTGAGCAGACGCAGCAGGTTACGGGACACATTGTCCATGGGCTGCCTGCGGTTCAACTGGTCCTTCAGGACATCTAGAACATAGTCCTCCACACTCTCAGACAGCTCCTCGTACCTACGATGAGATGAAGAGTGAATGAACACAAACTGTCCAATAAACGGATCGGTCTAAGTAGAAGCAGACAGACAATACAGACAGGCAATCAACATATTACTACTACTGTATATTTAGTAGTCTATGCCTAAATACCTTGGCATAACTTGTCCATCATCTTCTGGACTAAGTTTCTCCTCAGCAATCAGCAATTCAGTCTGGCTGTCATCCTCATCTGGGGTGGAGGGGTGAGGACTGCTCCCTGGAAAGTTGACATTTTAGTCATTTAGCAGACACTCATATCCAGAGCGACACAGAAGAGCAATTAAGGTTAAATGCCTTGCTCAAGGGCACAGACTTTTCACCTAGTCGGCTTGGGGATTCGAACCAGCAACCTTTTGGTTACTGTCCCAACGCTCTTAACCGCTAGGCTACCTACCGCCCAATGTTACATGACGTAGTAATGATTAAGAGTCAAATCCAATGTGACAGGATTCACACCTGAACAAACCGGTAGGTACATACAGTTGAAGTCAGAAGTTTACATACACCTTAGCCAAATACATTTTAAACTCAGTTTTTCAGAATTCCTGACATTTAATCCTAGTAAAAATTCCCTGTCTTAGGTCAGTTAGAATCACCACTTTATTTTAAGAATGTGAAATGTCAGAAAAACAGTAGAGAGAATGATTTATTTCAGCTTTTATTTCTTTCATCACATTCCCAGTGGGTCAGAAGTTTACATACACTCAATTAGTATTTGGTAGCATTGCCTTTAAATTGTTTAACTTGGGTCAAACGTTTCAGATAGCCTTCCACAAGTTTCCCACAATAAGTTGGTTGAATTTTGGCCCATTCCTCCTGACAGAGCTGGTGTAACTGAGTCAGGTTTGTAGGCCTCCTTGCTCGCACACGCTTTTTCAGTTCTGCCCACAAATTTTCTATAGGTTTGAAGTCAGGTCTTTGTGATGGCCACTCCAATAGCTTGACTTTGTTGTCCTTAAGCCATTTTGCCACAACTTTGGAAGTATGGTTGGGGTCATTGTCCATTTGGAAAACCCATTTGCGACCAAGCTTTAACTTCCTGACTGATGTCTTGATATGTTGCTTCAATATATCCACATAATTTTCCATCCTCATGATGCCATCTATTTTGTGAAGTGCACCAGTCCCTCCTGCTGCAAAGCACACCCACAACATGATGCTGCCACCCCCGTGCTTCACGGTTGGGATGGTGTTCTTCGGCTTGCAAGCGTCCCCCTTTTTCCTCCAAATATAACGATGGTCATTATGGCCAAACAGTTCTATTTTGGTTACATCAGACCAGAGGACATTTCTCCAAAAAGTACCATCTTTGTCCCCATTTGCAGTTGCAAACCGTAGTCTGGCTTTTTTATGGCGGTTTTGGAGCAGTGGCTTCTTCTTTGCTGAGCGGCCTTTCAGGTTATGTTGATATAGGACTCGTTTTACTGTGGATATAGATACTTTTGTACCCGTTTCCTCCAACATCTTCACATGGTCCTTTGCTGTTGTTCTGGGATTGATTTGCACTTTTTGCACCAAAGTACGTTAATCTCTAGGAGACAGAACGCGTCTCCTTCCTGAGTGGTATGACGGCTGCGTGGTCCCATGGTGTTTATACTTGCGTACTATTGTTAGAACAGATGAACGTGGTACCTTCAGGCATTTGGAAATTGCTCCCAAGGATGAACCAGACGTGTGGAGGTCTACAATGTATTTTATGAGGTCTTGGCTGATTTCCCCATGATGTCAAGCAAAGTGGGACTGAGTTTGAAGGTAGGCCTTGAAATACATAGATGTGAATAAATAAGTAGATGTCCTAACCGACTTGCCAAAACTATAGTTTGTTAACAAGAAATGTGTAGAGTGGTTGAAAAACGAGTTGTAATGACTCCAACCTAAGTGTATGTAAACTTCCGACTTAAACTGTACATACAGTACTATACCTGCACTGATATCTCCACCGGAGCGGCCAGTGTCAGTCTGCAACTGCAGCAGCATACTCTTTGGGGGCATTTTGGTACTGAAGGCAGTCTGGATATTGTCCACAAAATTCTTACAATGGGAACTGTCTACCCAAATTCGCTCCCCCAAAGAGTCCTCAATGTACACCTGAAAAGAACAAGAGGATGTTAGAGAGCGCACAACAGTGGTAACAATGCAGCTAGAATACAAACAGAAATCCAATAGGAATGATGAGTGGTTCTCACTTTGACAAAGATCTCTGGCCAGTTCTCATCCTCCTCATAGGCTGCCATCAGCAGGTTGCAGGCTAGCACAGACACCAGACTGTTGCCCTTTGCTTTGAAGTTGATGGAGGCATCCCGGCGAAGGAGACTGCACAAGGCCTGTCCGCGCACAGATAGAGAAAGTCATGAACCAATCTGTATAACAATTGTATGGAACTGATTGTAAAATGTTGGGTTTCAAATCTCACCTCAATAATGCCTTCAGTGGCGAAGAGATTGGGCTTAATCTTGGCCAGGAACATGAGGCTGAGGTATAGTGTTATGTCAGGTTTAGCCCGGTTCATCTTCAGCTGTTTGACAGCTCCACAGAGCACCCCTTCAATGCGATCATCATTTCCATCCTGCTCTGCATTCTCAATCTCATCCAGGAGCACTGCTGGGGGGACTACAAGAGAACCATTGTGTTAATAATATGCACAGTCACAGCACATCACAGAAACAGGTTTCACCAGTACCTATTCCACTGAAAAAAATATTTGAATTGATACTGTTTCCTACCTTCTATGGGCACCACTGAGGGCTCCTTGATCGAAGGCGATATAGCCCTTTTGTCCACTGCTGCCACATCAGCCAGTCGTCCTAGGGCACTGACAGGAGGTGTAGAGGAGATCTTGGGGCGCTTCACGAGGCCGGACAGGCCAGAGGAGGATGGAAGTGACGAGGAAGTCTCTCGTTTACGGTCAGTGGGTAAGGTGGACGCTGGCTTAAGGAGAACTGCAGGTGCTTTGGACTCTGCGCCACTCTTTGACCCCAATGCTATGAAATCTCCAGGAGGAGGGTGACCTATTGGCAACATTTGGAAGAGAAACACTTGTAATATTATTGTATGTTTGACAAAAGTTAGATAAAGTGGGTGCACATTGCTAGATACTGTACATACCTGAGGGCTTTGCAGCACTAGGCCGCCTGATCGTTGTAGGCTTGGGACGATTCATCATGTACACTCACTGCCAAATCATGTAACGTTACTGTGTGGGTGCAGAGATTTCAACATGAGACACACAGATAGCTAGTTAGCATAGCTACTTGGAAACTGGTCGGTAAATAATTATTTCATCTCAACATCGAGTCTGCCTATTTGTAAAACATTTTTACATCACGATAACGGATTTATCCCCGAAAAGTGCCTAAACCCTTTGGCATTTGTCAAACTGAAAGGGCTAAGTAGTAGCTATTAGCTCGCTAACTAACGTTAATGTTATTGTGAAGCATTATAGACAGCTGCTACCTACGGTTATCGGTATGTGAGTTAGTTAGTTAGTAGCTAGCTACAAGCAATTACATTGGCAAAAAGCTGGTTAGATGAACAACTAAGTGTTAGTTCGTTTCCAATATGCATGGGTACTTATCACTGACTGTTGCAATTGCAAACTCAAAAAGAAATAGATCCGTTCTCACTTCCATGTTGTTTTCCCGAACGGAAGTTCCCGCGTCTCGAACGGAAGTCCCACCCGTGCAAGGGTGAGCGTTGAAGAACATCAAAAATGTGCTGGTGCTGTGCAGATCACAAACTAAATTAAGATCAGGCTATAGGCTAACAAGGATAGAAACATCTGCATTTTGTTATTAATCAAAATGTATTTAGATATTTTTCATTCAAATCATGTATGACTAATGTTCCCATTGTAATTGTATTTATCCTATAATGTAATTTCCCCAGTTTCACAAGTAGGCCTAGGCCAAGTGTAATAATGTGTCTGGCAGTGGCTGTTGTTATGGGTGGCACTATTTGCCTAAAAGCTTTGGAAAAGGAATAAGGTTTCCAAGAATCCTCACAATGATGTCAGGCATGGAAACATACATTACTGCTTGTGCCAGACAAAAGAAAACAGAACTGTCACCCAGAAAGGCACACACTGTAAAGCACACATTGAAAAAAAAAAACATGTGCTTGTAATCTAGCCTTGTTAGTGAAAATGCTTTAGTTGTTGTATTTGGTTACAGTTACTACTTATGAAAAACGGCATGGCAATTGTGCTCTCCTTTCATGATACACATTCCATTTATCTGATGACATCATTATAGTGCATAACATAGCCATACTATTCCCAAACCAAAAGATGAGCCATTTATCCTACTTTCGACACTGTTTATTTTTTTTATTTTTTTTATTTCACCTTTATTTAACCAGGTAGGCAAGTTGAGAACAAGTTCTCATTTACAATTGCGACCTGGCCAAGATAAAGCAAAGCAGTTCGACACATACAACAACACAGAGTTACACATGGAGTAAAACAAACATACAGTCAATAATACAGTAGAAAAATAAGTCCACATACAATGTGAGCAAATGAGGTGAGATAAGGGAGGTAAAGGCAAAAAAGGCCATGGTGGCAAAGTAAATACAATATAGCAAGTAAAACACTGGAATGGTAGATATGTAGTGGAAGAAAGTGCAAAGTAGAAATAGAAATAATGGGGTGCAAAGGAGCTAAATAAATAAATAAATAAATACAGTAGGGGAAGAGGTAGTTGTTTGGCTAAATTATAGATGGGCTATGTACAGGTGCAGTGATCTGTGAGCTGCTCTGACAGTTGGTGCTTAAAGCTAGTGAGGGAGATAAGTGTTTCCAGTTTCAGAGATTTTTGTAGTTCGTTCCAGTCATTGGCAGCAGAGAACTGGAAGGAGAGACGGCCAAAGGAGGAATTGGCTTTGGGGGTGACCAGAGAGATATACCTGCTGGAGAGCGTGCTACAGGTGGGTGCTGCTATGGTGACCAGTGAGCTGAGATAAGGGGGGACTTTACCTAGCAGGGTCTTGTAGATGACCTGGAGCCAATGGGTTTGGCGACGAGTATGAAGCGAGGGCCAGCCAACGAGAGTGTACAGGTCGCAGTGGTGGGTAGTATATGGGGCTTTGGTGACAAAACGGATGACACTGTGATAGACTGCATACGGTTTATTGAGTAGGCTATTGGAGGCTATTTCTTAAATGACATCGCCGAAGTCGAGGATCGGTAGGATGGTCAGTTTTACAAAGGTATGTTTGGCAGCATGAGTGAAGGTTGCTTTGTTGCGAAATAGGAAGCCAATTCTAGATTTAACTTTGGATTGGAGATGTTTGATGTGAGTCTGGAAGGAGAGTTCACAGTCTAACCAGACACCTCGGTATTTGTAGTTGTCCACATATTCTAAGTCAGAACGGTCCAGAGTAGTGATGCTGGACGGGCGGGCAGGTGCGGGCAGCGATCGGTTGAAGAGCATGCATTTAGTTTTACTTGTATTTAAGAGCAGTTGGAGGCCACGGAAGGAGAGTTGTATGACATTGAACCTCGTCTGGAGGGTTGTTAACACAGTGTCCAAAGAAGGGCCAGAAGTATACAGATTGGTATCGTCTGCGTAGAGGTGGATCAGAGACTCACCAGCAGCAAGAGCGACATCATTGATGTATACAGAGAAAAGAATTGGCCCAAGAATTGAACCATGTGGCACCCCCATAGAGACTGCCAGAGGCCCGGACAACAGGCCCTCCGATTTGACACATTGAACTCTATCAGAGAAGTAGTTGGTGAACCAGGCTAGGCAATCATTTGAGAAAGCAAGGCTATTGAGTCTGCCGATGAGGATGTGGTGATTGACAGAGTCGAAAGCCTTGGCTTTTTTGGGGCTTTTTTGGGGGGCTGTTACAGTATTCTCCATGCTATTACATCAGACATGTTTGACACCTTCTCTAATAGCAACAAACTAGCCTACATCTTACTCAGAGACAATATTGCTGAATACCAGTCTTTCATAGCAGACTACTAACACAAACTGAAACTGCTTCACCACATGTTTCCATAGCCCTGTAACCTGACAGTGTGTTTGGAATGCTTCCAAATATAAATCCTGTGTCACATGGGAAGTCCACAATCCTGCAAAAACAGTTTATGAGTATTCTGTTTCTTCAGAAACAACTCATGGGCAACTATGAGTCAATGTTTTTAAGGAGAAATCCACCCAAAACAGAATCTCCCATTTTGTATGCACGTCAGGAAGCTAAAGTCAATGTTGTAGTCATATTGCTATGACAATTACAAACCTTTTAATTTGTTTTACTTTGTACCCAGGGTTGAGTAGGTTACTTTCTAAATGTAATATGTTAGTTACAAGTTTTCTGTCCAAAATTGGAATCAGCACTTTTGTATTACCCAAACTCAGTCACCAAATCTGATGACTTTCAGTTATGTTTGGATTACTTTCTCCTTAAGAGGCATTAGAAGATGACAAAAGGGAATTGAATTTCATTGAGAAAACATCCTTTCTGAATTTAAAAGTAATTCAAGAAGTTATCATCTAGTTTTTCAGAAGTTTTTTTTGCTGGTAACGTAACTGATTAGTTATTTTTTTTGTAATCAGTTTACAAGTAAACAGTTACTCCCAAACCCTGCTAATAACTAGACTTAAGAAGTTAGTGAAGTCATCATTTGTATGTTAATCATCAACAGTCTGTTGGGGTACTGGAGGTTCATTTTCCAACCTTCTGTAAACAGTAGGGGGGCTCTTTGTTCCAGATAATTTTATCCGAGCTCAGCATCATACATCATCGGTGGGATATCGTGGGCATAAAAGCTAACACCTCCTCTGATCTTTATTGTTTCATATCCCAGTACATTACTGTGTAATATTGATTTAGTCAAAACAAAGACATGAACAGACAAGTCCTGCCTCAGGTAAAGGCTTTGACACTGCTGGAGTGGAACATCTGGGGGACACATTTTTATAATAAATCACCACATGATCAATAAAATAATGAATTGCAGACAGTCCAACTATACACCAAGCCAAACAATCCCATGCCACAGTGCACATTCAATTACATTTTTAATTACAAGAATGCTCAGGGGAGGATTACAGACGCATATAAACTATTGCGAACATAACCTGATGTTAATTCTGTTGACAAGATGTGCTCTAATAAAGCAGGTTTGGGCATTGCTTTAGAATGAGAACCACCCATAACACAAACTTGAGTAATTACTCATCTCAAAAGCTGCATTTGCTTTCAACTTTAAATGTACTCTGCATGAGAGATCCCAGCACATCAATGTACAATTTAGTCCATATGCCTCTCCTGAGGAAAACGCTCATGTGTTGAATCACCCATGGCAATGGTCTTCCACAAAAATACAACCACACACCAACCTCCTGGCTCTAGGCCCAGCTACAGTGGGTGAACTCCATGGGAGTTAGTCAGTTCCTTTGCTAGGAAATTAGTGGGAATCTTTTTTCTTATTGTTTACAGTGTAATGGAGAGGTCCTCACTAAAGACATCCTGATTTGAACCAATGTATGAATGCATATTGTAAGGAGCAAGTTGATTATTATATGAATATCATTTGGTAATTTACAACCCTTACATTTAAATTTGACCTTTTCCATTCTCAAACCTCTTCAGCGCAGTCTATGGTTGCGTTTACACAGGCAGCCCAATTCTGATCTTTTGCCACTAACAGGTCTTTTGACTAATGAGATCGGATCTTTTGCCAATAATTGGGCAAAAGACCAGAATTGGAATGCCTGTGTAAATGCAGCCAATGCGTGTTTATTGTTTCAATACTTCTATTGGTGCATCTAAATATATGTGGCAACCTGAAGCAGGTGAATACTGTTGAAGCCAATTAGTCCACAGCCTTAAGGCATGAAAGCACTGCTTATCAACTCTGTGCTCAGTTTGAGGATGTTCAATGAGATCAGCCCGAGAGTTAGGCTGTTAATGTGTATCACATACAGACACACACATTTTAAACATGCAATATTAAAATTAGTAAATAATTTTTAGAAGAATATTTGATGATCTGTTTTTAAAAAAATGCAGTGTATGACCGGACTTGTTCTTGTAGACTTACAACAAGAACAACTGAGAAGCACGTTGTGGGAGTCCTTAGTTGGAGGGATAATACTAGTTTATTTTTGGAGATGTGTCATGTTTTTTTTCTAAAGCATTTCACCTAAGAGAATGTCTGTCACCCTTCTCAGAATATATATTGTCTGGCATGAGAATGATATTGGGGCAGTAACGTAAGTGGTTAATAAGAAGGCGGAATCAAATCAAATCAAATTTATTTATATAGCCCTTCTTACATCAGCTGATATCTCAAAGTGCTGTACAGAAACCCAGCCTAAAACCCCAAACAGCAAGCAATGCAGGTGTAGAAGCATGGTGGCTAGGAAAAACTCCATAGAAAGGCCAAAACCTAGGAAGAAGCCTAGAGAGGAACCAGGCTATGAGGGGTGGCCAGTCCTCTTCTGGCTGTGCCGGGTGGAGATTATAACACAACATGGCCAAGATGTTCAAATGTTCATAAATGACCAGCATGGTCAAATAATAATAATCACAGTTGTCGAGAGTGCAACAAGTCAGCACCTCGAGTAAATGTCAGTTGGCGTTTCATAGCCAATCATTGAGAGTATCTCTACCGCTCCTACTGTCTCTAGAGAGTTGAAAACAGCAGGTCTGGGACAGGTAGCACATCCGGTGAACAGGTCAGGGTTCCATAGCCGCAGGCAGAACAGTTGAAACTGGAGCAGCAGCACGGCCAGGTGGAATGGAGACAGCAAGGAGTCATCATGTCAGGTAGTCCTGAGGCATGGTCCTAGGGCTCAGGTCCTCAGAGAGAGAGAAAGAAAGAAAGAAAGAAAGAAAGAAAGAAAGAAAGAAAGAAAGAAAGAAAGAAAGAAAGAAAGAATTAGAGAGAGCATACTTAAATTCACACAGGACACCGGATAAGACAGGAGAAATACTCCAAATATAACAGACTGACCCTAGCCCCCCGACACATAAACTACTGCAGCATAAATACTGGAGGCTGAGATAGGAGGGGTCAGGAGACACTGTGGCCCCATCTGACGATACCCCCGGACAGGGCCAAACAGGAAGGATATAACCCCACCCACTTTGCCAAAGCACAGCCCCCACACCACTAGAGGGATATCTTCAACCACCAACTTACCATCCTGAGACAAGGCCGAGTATAGCCCACAAAGATCTCCGCCACGGCACAACCCAAGGGGGGGCACCAACCCAGACAGGAAGACCACGTCAGTGACTCAACCCACTCAAGTGACGCACCCCTCCTAGGGACGGCATGGAAGAACACCAATAAGCCAGTGACTCAGCCCCTGTAATAGGGTTAGAGGCAGAGAATCCCAGTGGAGAGAGGGCAACCGGCCAGGCAGAGACAGCAAGGGCGGTTCGTTGCTCCAGAGCCTTTCTGTTCACCTTCACACTCCTGGGCCAGACTACACTCAATCATAGGACCCACTGAAGAGATGAGTCTTCAGTAAAGACTTAAAGGTTGAGACCGAGTCTGCATCTCTCACATGGGTAGGCAGACCATTCCATAAAAATTGAGCTCTATAGGAGAAAGCCCTGCCTCCAGCTGTTTGCTTAGAAATTCTAGGGACAATTAGGAGGCCTGCATCTTGTGACCGTAGCGTATGTGTAGGTATGTATGGCAGGACCAAATCGGGAAAATAGGTAGGAGCAAGCCCATGTAATGCTTTGTAGGTTAGCAGTAAAACCTTGAAATCAGCCCTTGCCTTAACAGGAAGCCAGTGTAGGGAGGCTAGCACTGGAGTAATATGATCACATTTTTTGGTTCTAGTCAGGATTCTAGCAGCCGTATTTAGCACTAACTGAAGTTTAATTAGTGCTTTTCCGGGTAGCCGGAAAGTAGAGCATTGCAGTAGTCCAACCTAGAAGTAACAAAAGCATGGATTCATTTTTCTGCATCATTTTTGGACAGAAAGTTTCTGATTTTTGCAATGTTACGTAGATGGAAAAAGGCTGCCCTTGAAACAGTCTTGATATGTTCTTCAAAAGAGAGATCAGGGTCCAGAGTAACGCCGAGGTCCTTCACAGTTTTATTTGAGACGACTGTACAACCATCAAGATGAATTGTCAGATTTAACAGAAGATCTCTTTGTTTCTTGGGACCTAGAACAAGCATCTCTGTTTTGTCCGAGTTTAAAAGTAGAAAGTTTGCAGCCATCCACTTCCTTATGTCTGAAACACAGGCTTCTAGCGAGGGCAATTTTGGGGCTTCACCATGTTTCATTGAAATGTACAGGTGTGTCATCCGCATAGCAGTGACATTTAACATTATGTTTTCGAATGACATCCCCAAGAGGTAAAATATATAGTGAAAACAATAGTGGTCCTAAAACGAAACCTTGAGGAACACCGAAATTTACATTGATTTGTCAGAGGACAAACCATTCACAGAGACAAACTGATATCTTTCCGACAGATAAGATCTAAACCAGGCCAGAACTTGTCCGTGTAGACCATTTTGGGTTTCCAATCTCTCCAAAATAATGTGGTGATTGATGGTATCAAAAGCAGCACTAAGATCTAGGAGCACGAGGACAGATGCAGAGCCTCGGTCTGACATCATTAAAAGGTAATTTACCACCTTCACAAGTGCAGTCTCAGTGCTATGATGGGGTCTAAAACCAGACTGAAGCGTTTCGTATACATTGTTTGTCTTCAGGAAGGCAGTGAGTTGCTGCGCAACAGCTTTTTCATTTTTTTTAAAGAGGAATGGAAGATTCGATATAGGCCGATAGTTTTTTATATTTTCTGGGTCAAGGTTTGGCTTTTTCAAGAAAGGCTTTATTACTGCCACATTTAGTGAGTTTGGTACACATCCAGTGGATAGAGAGCCGTTTATTTTGTTCAACATAGGAGGGCCAAGCACAGGAAGCAGCTCTTTCAGTAGTTTAGTTGGAATAGGGTCCAGCTTGAAGGTTTAGAGGCCATGATTATTTTCATCATTGTGTCAAGAGATATAGTACTAAAACACTTTAGTGTCTCCCTTGATTCTAAGTCCTGGCAGAGTTGTGCAGACTCAGGACAACGGAGCTTTGGAGGAATACGCAGATTTAAAGTCCGTAATTTGCTTTTCCTCAAAGAAGTTCATGAATTTATTACTGGTGAAGTGAAAGCCATCCTCTGTTGGGGAATGCTGCTTTCTAGTTAGCTTTGCGACAGTATCAAAAATGTATTTAGGATTGTTCTTATTTTCCTCAATTAAGTTGGAAAAATAGGCTGATCGAGCAGCAGTGAGGGCTCTTTGATACTGCACGGTACTGTCTTTCCAAGCTAGTCGGAAGACTTCCAGTTTGCTGTGGCGCCATTTCCGTTCCAATTTTCTGGAAGCTTGCTTCAGAGCTCGTGCATTTTCTGTATACCAGGGAGCTAGTTTCTTATGACAAATGATTTTAGTTTTTAGGGGTGCAACTGCATCTAGGGTATTGCGCAAAGTTAAATTGAGTTCCTCAGTTAGGTGGTTAACTGATTTTTGTCCTCTGATGTCCTTGGGTAGGCAGAGGGAGTCTGGAAGGGCATCAAGGGATCTTTGGGTTGTCTGAGAATGTATAGCACGACTTTTGATGCTCCTTGGTTGGGGTCTGAGCAGATTATTGTTGCGATTGCAATCGCAACATGTTGCGATTGCAAACGTAATAAAATGGTGGTCCGATAGTCCAGGATTATGAGGAAAAACATTAAGATCCACAACATTTATTCCACGGGACAAAACTAGGTCCAGAGTGTGACTGTGGCAGTGAGTAGGTCCAGAGACATGTTGGACAAACCCACTGAGTCGATGATGGCTCCGAAAGCCTTTTGGAGTGGGTCTGTGGACTTTTCCATGTGAATATTAAAGTCACCAAAAATTTGAATATTATCTGCTGTGACAACAATGTCCGATAGGAATTTAGGGAACTCAGTGAGGAACGCTGTATTGGCCCAGGAGGCCTGTAAACAGTAGCTATAAAAAGTAATTGAGTAGGCTGCATAGATTTCATGACTAGAAGCTCAAAAGACGAAAACGTCGTTGTTGTTTTTTTTTATTGAAATTTGCTATCGTAAATGTTAGCAACACCTCCGCCTTTGCGGGATGCACGGGGGATATGGTCACTAGTGTAACCAGGAGGTGAGGCCTCATTTAACACAGTAAATTCATCAGGCTTAAGCCATGTTTCAGTCAGGCCAATCACATCAAGATTATGATCAGTGATTAGTTCATTGACTATAACTGCCTTTGAAGTGAGGGATCTAACATTAAGTAGCCCTATTTTGAGATGTGAGGTATCACGATCTCTTTCAATAATGGCAGGAATGGAGGAGGTCTTTATTCTAGTGAGATTGCTAAGGCAAACACTGCCATGTTTAGTTTTGCCCAACCTAGGTCGAGGCACAGACACGGTCTCAATGGGGATAGCTGAGCTGACTACACTGACTGTGCTAGTGGCAGACTCCACTAAGCTGGCAGGCTGGCTAACAGCCTGCTGCCTGGCCTGCACCCTATTTCATTGTGGAGCTAGAGGAGTTAGAGCCCTGTCTATGTTTGTAGATAAGATGAGAGCACCCCTCCAGCTAGGATGGAGTCTGTCACTCCTCAACAGGGCAGGCTTGGTCCTGCTTGTGGGTAAGTCCCAGAAAGAGGGCCAATTATCTTCAAATTCTATCTTTTGGGAGGGGCAGAAAACAGTTTTCAACCAGCGATTGAGTTCTGAGACTGCTGTAGAGCTCATCACTCCCCCTAACTGGGAGGGGGCCAGAGACAATTACTCGATGCCGACACATCTTTCTAGCTGATTTACACGCTGAAGCTATGTTGCGCTTGGTGACCTCTGACTGTTTCATCCTAACATCGTTGGTGCCGACGTGGATAACAATATCTCTATACTCTCTATAGCAAGCTTATAGTTGGGCTCAGAGCCTTCAACATTATGCAGCCTATAATAAATCCAAAACTCAAAATAAATGTTGGAAGGACAGGACATTGGTAAAGACAGATGGCGCTGTTTCTTCTATTAACCAGTGAGGCAGTAACTTTAGGGTCAGATTACCTAAAAAAAAAAAATATAATTCTGTAATGTAAAATTATGGGAAAGTATGTGGGATAGGGATTCTCTCATAGTGATTTTGTCACCAGAAGAACAAACATTGTGCAATCATGGAATTATTGAATCGGCCTATAAAAAGCTAAAACATGTGCTGACATTGTTTGTGAAGTATTAACAGCCTATTTATAATTGGATAGCCATCATTAGTATAATAATAATTTAATCTACACATTATCTTGCTAATTTTCCCAAAAGTATTCGCAAACTGCGTCTACCGTCTATTTCTGGCTTCGCCTAGTTTCCCGCCTCGTTTACGTCAGCAGAAAGTTATTTTCATGAATGGAGGGGGCGGTCACGAGGAATTGGTGACGTGAATACTTGCGGAAGCACAGAGTGGAATGTTGATACATTGTTGTTGTTTTGTAGTTAATTTAGTACGGGGATACATTTCGGTTCGACTGCTGGACGCCTTTCAGAATTGCGACAAGTAACTTCCACCCGTATAGGACTGCAACTTCACAAGCTTTACGCTTTGCAGACTGAGAATATCCGCGTTCATAAGGTGAGGGTACGAGCGCTTTTCTGGGAGATGTTTTTACATTCCTCTCTAAAATTGCTGATGGTATCACGGTGTCAGATTCGATTTTACGCATGTATCAACAAGTAAGATCAGGCTTAACCAAACATTTAATTTACATGTTATCAACGTACTTGGTACATTTTATTTAGGCTTATCTTAACAATTTGAAACAGTTTATAAACGTTTATGGTTATTTGCAATTATTTTTCTGCTATATGGACACGTGTTGTAGTGTAACGCCAGGAATGAACTTATTTCACTATTGAAGTTGTTAAAATGTAACAATTTTAACAAATCGTGTTTTTCCGAATTGTTTCTATTTATTTTTTATTCCATCCATTTACCAATCGTAATATTTTGAAGGGTAATATGTTTTACTTCTGCCTCTTAATAACTTGATTAAGTGTAGTATTTGAGATCTTCGATTAATTACTGTATCCATATCGTTGTCCACATAGTATACGGTAGCCTACTTTTATATTTACGACGTAAGGAAACAACACGTGGTCTGGGTTTTAGAATTCTGAGTCAAAGGGCATGGTGTGGGGATAGACCACCGGGAGAATAGTAAAGGACACAACAATAATGAAGACGGAGACGAGTTCTAAAACGTTGCCTCTGCTTCACACGATAGATTCTACGATCAAGGCCCTTAAGTGTATATATATATTTTTTTTTTCCTTAAATGTATTTTATACTGTAGAAGTTAGGTTTATGTTCAGTTTATTTGATAGAATCTGCAATATACAGTGCCTTCAGAAAGTATTCACACCCTTGACCACTTTTTGTTGTTACAGCCTGAATTTAAAATTAATTAAATTGAGATTTCACTGGCCTATGACACACGATGCCCCATAATGTCAAAGTGGAATTATGTGTGCGCTGCTAAGGTATGCAATAGTATATTTTGGTAGACAGAATAGCAAAGACAGATGGTGCTCTTTGGTAAAAGGGGTACATTGGAATTATGTTTTTAAATAAAAAATAAAAATGTTTACAAGTTAAGTAAAAATAAAAAGCTGAAATGTCTTGTTATGGCATGCCTAAATACACTACAAAAGTATGTGGACATCTGCTTGTCGAACATCTCATTCCAAAATCATGGGCATTAATATGGAGTTGGTCCTCCTTTTGCTGCTATAACAGCCTCCACTCTTCTGGGAAGACTTGCTTCCATTCAGCCACAAGAGCATTAGTGAGGTCGGGCACTGATGTTGGGCAATTAGGCCTGGCTCGCAGTCAGCATTACAATTCATCCCAAAGGTGTTCAATGGGGTTGAGGTCAGGGCAGGTGAGTGAAGTTCTTCCACACCGATCTTGACAAACCATTCCTGAATGGCCCTCGCTTTGTGCACGGGGGCATTGTCATGCTGAAACTGGAAAATAGCATTTCATTTTGGGGGGGGGGGGAAGTAAAAATAGGCAAATATATTTATAAAAGTCACCTTGTCCTAGAGAGATTTACACCGTTATAACTTCAGAGTGATGGGAAGCATGAGCACCACCATCAATCAGCCTACACCACTGTGCACACACCCGTCCGTAGTATGACAACAAGTGTTGCCATGTCAGCAAATGACTGCTGTCTGAACACAACTGATTTGAGCATTAAATCCTGCAGTGTGAACAAGGCTTTAGAGACTTACCCAGAAAGACACCGCTGTAATCGCTGACAGACAAAGGTGCTTTTACAAATTTATTCAGGGGTCTGAATACTTACAGTACCAGACACCTACTCATTCAATTTTTTTTTTTGACTAACTATGAAAAGACACACATGGAATCATGTAGTAACCAAAAAAGTGTTAAGCATAAAAATATATTTTAGATTCTTCAAAGTAGCCACTCTTTGCCTTGATGACAGCTTTGCACACTCTTGGCATTCTCTCAACCAGCTTCACCTGGAATGCTTTTCCAACAGTCTTGAAGGTGTTCCCACATGCTGAACACTTGTTGGCTGCTCCACTCTGCGGTACAACTCATCCCATACTATCTCAATTGTGGAGGCCAGGTCATCTGATGCAGCACTCCATCACTCTCCTTCTTGGTCAAATAGTCCTTACACAGCCTGGAGGTGTGTTTTGGGTCATTGTCCTGTTGGAAAACAAGTGATAGTCCCACTAAGCGCAAACCAGATGGGATGGCATATAGCTGCAGAATGCTGTGGTAGCCATGCTGGTTGTGTGCCTTGAATTCTAAATAAATCACTGACATTGTCACCAGCAAAGCACCATCACACCACCTCCTCCATGCTTCATGGTGGGAACCACACATGAGGAGATAATCCGTTCACCTACTGTGCGCCTCACAAAGACACGGCGGTCAGAACCAAAAATCTCAAATTTGGACTCATCAGACCAAAGGACATATTTCCACTGGTCTAATGTCCATTGCTCGTGTTTCTTAACCCAAGCAAGTCCCTTCTTCTTTTTGGTGTCCTTTTGGTGGTTTCTTTGCAGCAATTCGACCATGATAGCCTGATTCACACAGTCTCCTCTGAACAGTTGATCTTGCGATGTCTGTTACTTGAACTCTGTGAAGCATTTTTTTGGGGCTGCAATCTGAGGTGCAGTTAATTGCAGATTTCTGAGGCTGATAACTCGAATGAACTTGTCCTCTACCGCAGAGGTAACTCTGGGTCTTCCTTTACTGTGGCGGTCCTCATGAGAACCAGTTTCATCATACGGCTTGGTGGTTTTGCGACTGCACTTGGAGAAACTTTCAAAGTTCTTCAACTTTTCCGTATCACATTGACACTATGGGCTATTGTGTGTAAATGGGTGAGGGAAAAAAATCTAATCCATTTTGAATTCAGGCTGTAAGACAATATGTCGAATAAGTCAAGGGGTATGAATACTTTCTGAAGGCACTTTATCTGTCTAGTATGGTGCTGTGTCCGATTGAATACTACTCTAGACATTCCCAAAGACAAATTGTTAGTGCTGTATCAGTGATTTCAGTCTTTATCCTATACCCTGGTTTGACAGTAGAGAGAGGAGAGAGTGCCATAGTTGGCCCTGGTTCAGCAGAATCTCTTTTGGAAGCCGCAGTGTCACAGGCCAATATGAAATTGAATCTACGGGCCTGCTGTCAAAGCAATAATTTTTAGATGACACGCACACAAAAAAAGCTTGTTGCTATGCTGATTTTTTTTTTTTCTCTTCCTCCGTCCCATTGCTCAGCTTTATAAAATAAACAAAGAGAAAAATCCTTATC
Source organism: Salmo salar (assembly GCF_965601325.2). Classification (NCBI taxonomy): domain Eukaryota; kingdom Metazoa; phylum Chordata; class Actinopteri; order Salmoniformes; family Salmonidae; genus Salmo; species Salmo salar. Next base: position 64,607,760 of record NC_138293.1, on the reverse strand, counting down.
AATTTCATATTTTGGTGCTGATTGCATGTCTCCAGACTGGGATCATATTCTTGGACATTTGACCTTTACTGTCATTGTGATTTATGTGGAAAATATGAGAAAATATATCCTTTCTCATCCAAAACTTTCCACATTGTATGAGGGCCTTGAAATCTCATCTAAGAGGCTACCTATGCCCTGAGTCACTGTTGATGAGGTACAGTTCAAGTCGGAAGTTTACATACACTTAGGTTGGGGTCATTACAACTCGTTTTTCAACCACTCCATTAAAATTCTTGTTAACAAACTATAGTTTTGGCAAGTCAGTTAGGACATCTACTTATTTATTCACATCTATGTATTTCAAGGCCTACCTTCAAACTCAGTCCCACTTTGCTTGACATCATGGGGAAATCAGCCAAGACCTCATAAAATAAATTGTAGACCTCCACACGTCTGGTTCATCCTTGGGAGCAATTTCCAAATGCCTGAAGGTACCACGTTAATCTGTACAAACAATAGTACGCAAGTATAAACACCATGGGACCACGCAGCCGCCATACTGCTCATGAAGAAGACATGTTTTGTCTCCTAGAGATGAACGTACTTTGGTGAGACAAGTGCAAATCAATTCCAGACCAACCGCAAAGGACCCTGTGAAGATGCTGGAGGAAACGGGTACAAAAGTATCTATATCCACAGTAAAACGAGTCCTTTATCGACATAACCTGAAAGGCCGCTTAGCAAGAAAGAAGCCACTGCTCCAAAACCGCCATAAAAAATCCAGACTACGGTTTGCAACTGCACATGGGGACAAAGATTGTACTTTTTGGAGAAATGTCCTCTGGTCTGAAATAGAACTGTTTGGCCATAATGACCATCGTTATGTTTGGAGGAAAAAGGGGGAGGCTTGCAAGCCAAAGTGAACCAACCCAACCGTGAAGCACAGGGGTGGCAACATCATGTTGTGGGTGTGCTTTGCTGCAGGGGGGACTGGTGCACTTCACAACATAGATGGCATCATGAGGATGGAAAATTATGTGGAGATATTGAAGCAACATCAAGACATCAGTCAGGAAGTTAAAGCTTGGTCGCAAATGGGTCTTCCAAATGGACAATGACCCCAAGCATACTTCCAAAGTTGTGGCAGAATGGCTTAAGGACAACAAAGTCAAGGTATTGGAGTGGCCATCACAAAGCCCTGACTTCAATCCTATAGACAATTTGTTGGCAGAACTGAAAAAGCATATGTGAGCAAGGAGGCCTACAAACCTGACTCAGTTACACCAGCTCTGTCAGGAGGAATTGGCCAAAATTCACAACTTATTGTGGAAGGCTGCACAAAACGTTTGACCCAAGTGAGACAATGCTACCAAATACTAATTGAGTGTATGTAAACTTCTGAACCACTGGAAATGTGGTGAAAGAAATAAAAGCTGAAATAAATCATTCTCTCTACTATTTTTCTGACATTTCCATTCTTAAAATAAAGTGGTGATTCTAACTGACCTAAGACAGGGAATCTTTACTAGGATTAAATGTCAGGAACTGGGATACACCTTTGCCAAATGCATTTAAACTCAGTATGTAAACTTCTGACTTGAACTGTATATGTGGTGGTGACCTCCCACACCAAGTGCATCATATCCATGCTCTGTTATGAGGTTAATATGTGGCTTGGTTCCCAATGTGATGTCTGGAGGAGAGAGCGAGTCTATCATCTTCTGCTCTCTCACTTCCCTACCAATTATTTCAGCATGACAATATGGTGTATACATACTCATAATGGTTAATGATGCTCACAGTTTTCATAGTATTGAGTGTTCAGGGGGTGGAAGTACTCATTGTGGGTTTTACAGTGTGTTGTGAAATGACTGTGGTTACTGAAAAGGTATGACTCAAAAGGAAACCCAAGTCAGATATTTTTATGTGTAAAGCTCCTTTTAACTGTGAAACGTTTAACTTAATTTCCTTACTATGTGTTCTGATCATTTATTTCTAGAGACAAAGACCGTGTCATAAGAATTACATAGACATGACAGACAACCAAAATATTTACAGTACTGTATTACATGTACAGTTTAACATTCCCATTAACAAGTTTACACTGACGCATGGAGAGATATACATTGGCATCTCTCCACAAGTGCCCCTTAGGTGCCTGTGTTGTACCAACCACCAGGATCTGCACCCAGCCCATTCCTGCTTTTCTGGATGACTTCCTGGATCTCAGACCAATGCTCTCGCCACACTGTGGTCTGGGGTGTGGAGGGATCGTCTCGAGTAAAGTGCCTTGTTTTTGTAATTATGGTATTAGGTGGTATACAGTAAACAAGGAGAAATGTCCTGAACTTTCTCACTTTTACATCTGACAACTTGGGTACTCAGACTGAATAAGAATATTAACAACTTAATGGAGATCCGGGATTGGATTAATGACTCCTGAAATCCTTTGTTATTTGAAGTTGGAAAATGTAATAGTATTTTTTTTTTTCATTGTTATTCAATGTGTACTATGGAATGGCTTTAGTTAGGTAATAACTGGACAGGTTTGTCTTTGTTGTGTGCATACTTGACATTCTTTTGAATTCCTATGTCCCCAGTTGGAAAGTCGCTTCGCTCAGATATCTACCTCTCCTCCCTTTTCCGCAAAAAAGTTCCGGCGGTTATGCCAGCCGTTTCCTGTACGTGATTTTCCAGGAAACGTCAGTTTGGGAGGGTGTGATTCCCTGCCGCTTGTCCTAGTTCTTACCAGTAAACAGCATGACTCATGGCTCGGCTATGCTCTCCATTTCCTTTACATAACATCCCTCCAAATGTGCTGCGCTGGAGTGCAGAGCAGAGTGCACCACCACAGCATAGTCTGGAGGAAGGCTCTCTCCTCCCCAACTCCCTGAGAAAACAGAGGGGAGCTCCATCAAGCTCTCTCCTCTCTCAGAGGAACGTAGCGTGTCTGTTTCCACCGAACCCAAACTCCAAAGCTAATAGAAAAGTGAAGGAAAACAAGCAGCCAAGACAAGCCAACACTTCATCTATCACTAGGACCTGAGCACTCGGCTCTTTATTTTAGTGAAACGTCGGGCCCCAGAGCAGTACCTGTCATAACCCAAGCACACAGACTTGAATTTGAGCTGATGTCTGAATGACAAAAACTAAATGGAGTCACATTTCACACATTGTCTCTGGACTATTACCATAACAAGCCTGCAGTTTATTGGTTTGTTATTCTAGCCAGTTCACAATCAGTGCTTAAATAGGCAGTTATTTGTCCATTATTAATGGTTACTGCCTGGGCTGATACTGTGGTGCTGATTTAATATGCACCTTAGTAAAACTCATTCTGGAGTATTTTAGCAAAGCTTTAGACCTAGTTCTTGGCTCAAGCTTTGAGTAAGTCATTGATGTCAATTACACTGAATGACTAAACAACAAACTATGACAAAGGTTATGTTCACTTTTTCCAACAGAGTTCAATTGGGCAGAGAACAGTGATTATTAGCAGTGGGCTGCATCCGGAGCCTACAGTAATGTTGTCAGTTGTGCTTTGATACGATGAGTAATTTCCTCATGATCTGGACTACGTGAGCTGATGAAATATGGCGTTGAAATTATCAGGCCTTTCCTGTGGCCAGCAAATAGTTTATATTTTCCATCTGTTTAGCCACCACCTTGTGTGTAAATGTTCCCTCTCTCATAAAAACTTAAGTGTTGTCTAATTAAGTTATTTGATTAGAGATAGTACTACTCTGTATCACTGTTAGTCATCAACGCTTGATTCATTCTGTCTGTTAGACTTCGATATGAGACATCTGAATTCCAGACATTTGGAAGATTTTACAGCGATGTCTTTACATCTGAATAGACTAAGCTCCGCTTCCAGAGATGGGTGCATTACACAGGACATATTCTGAATGCATTTATCCTCCCAAATGAAACTTGGGGCCTCTTTCCTTTGTGTGTGTGCTCAGTCAGGAATGTGGTTCTGTTATCCACACTTCAGCCACATTCTATGGCTTTACTTTGAGGTCTTCTCTGACACGAGGAGAAGCACTCGAAAAGGGAAATAGTTTTCTGGAGGACCGTCAAATGTGCACAGTCAAAAGCGGTACTGAATTGTAAAATGTGCCTGTTGCTCATCCTGAAAGATGATCAAAACAGGGATTTGGCCTTGGAACATTACTGCTCGTTTCCTCTCTGGTAGGAGGAAAGCCGCAAAGTGGGACCTTAAGAGCTCGACCTTGTGCCATTTGAAAAAACAGAGGAGCACATGCAGAAGGAATTTGAAGGAAACAACGTGGCCTCAGCTGTAAAGCTTGAGCACCCCGTGTATGGAGAGGGAGGCCTTTTTCCATTTCATGATATTCGAGTCACACGGAATATTACCCAGGGTCTCCCCCTTGATGCAACAGTTCAAAACAGGCTCTTTCAGCCAACTCGCTGGAACATTGTCTTACATTTTTGGCTGGCCGTGCAGTGCTTGATTCAAAGTTGCAAACCCAAATGAATTTCAAATGAGGTTCAAAGGGGATGGCCAAAACAAGTAATCAGACGTGATGGTTCACCGAACATGTTTTCATGTGGTTCTTAAATCCACCCAAAACGGAAGAATCTCTTGGTTTATTTTCCAAGTTAGGATTGTGTGAGTGTACACTCTCCACGTTCATGTATCCCTTCATTACAGAAACATGCGGCCAGGCATAGGCTGTACCTCCGGTGTGGTTTTACAAAAAGACAAAACAGATGGATGACTAAGAACTTATTAGTGATATGTTCTGCTTCAGTGCCAAAGCCAGTGAACTTTCCATTATCATCAGACCAATCAATTGGCATTCTGCCCCTTTCCACTTAGGAGCTCTAAGACTTTCGATGCAAGAACAGTATTTCTATTGTAGATACAGTGCAACCACTTCAGCTCTTCAACACAAGGTCAACCCAGCAACAGCTGTCAGAAACTGCTGTGATCAGCTGTCTATATTTATTTCCAGGGGCATGAGATGAACTTCCCTAAAGGAATAGTCATTAAAACCTCACCCTTTGGGTTGTTGTGTCTTGTTCGAGAAAGTGCAGCTCAAAGCGCCGGATGGAATATTTGGCCTCTTAGTAAGGTATCGCTTATCACATGTTCACCTAAATTGTTTAGCTGGCAGAATTTTGTGTCAGCAGCACAGTGAGCTAAATATATCCAACAGCGTTAAATAAGGGCATGTAGCAGCTCAGGAAAGCCAAGTGTAATACGAGCCAGACAAGCAGACACAAGTCCTAAACGAAATAGAGTACATTGTCTCACTACAAAAATATACCCATGACTGTAAGGGAAACTATTCCTCTGTCACACGATCTTCAGGAATTTCCCACATATCTACAGGACTGTAAAGTTCAGTATGACCATAAATGTAAGCTTGTGTTTGTTGGGTAGTTTTACTGTTGACATAGAACATATGTTCTGTGTTATAAAGAGGAGACTCATATGGGTCAATGTAGGCCATGTTAGGTTGAATAGTACTGTATCTAAATGGAAGAGACTATGTATTAGGTCTGAGGGAAATTAAAAATAGGAGCCCATGTTCAGAGTTTGAGACTGTTATTGTACACACTCCCTAAACTATTGGTGGTTTATGAGACTGTTATTGTACACACTCCCTAAACTATTGGTGATCCTCACTTAGTTCTTCAAACGGACCTGCCCTTGTAATGTCTACCATGTGTATGACAGGGTTATGAATGAGACTTGTTTACCCTTTGGCTGACCATGTGACTATACTCCCACACCCATTTGCAGGGCGTTTCCATGGCAGCCGTAGCCTAGGGAGCAAGTCAAGGTGCTGAAATGGAGCCTTGGGAGAATGTGGACTTTTATTCACAGTCAGGCACACAGCAGTCTCTCTCTCTTTGGCCATGGCAGCAGTCTCAAAGGCATGTGTTTCACTGTAGTGTTCAGATAGGTATTTTTCTAAAAACAACTTTGACCAAAATAGCCCATGCCCATTTTCTAAGCAGAGGGCTCAGACAAAGCTGCGTGGTGATAGCTGACCTGTTTCTATTCTTGCGGTCTTGCTATGGTCTAGTGAACTACATTGTGAGGGCCCTCCCTACAGCAGCAAGTAAACAGGTTTGCCCAACAATCTTTCAGTGTGATGCTGACCTCTGCTGGCAGTCTCTGTTACTAGAGAATCTACTGAGCTGGTTACAGATGACTAACTAACTCCGGAATGTTGTTGTGGGATCTCTTCAATAGATTTCTTGGGAAAGGGGAGTGGCTTCTTTGGATGGCTGTATCTGAATTTGGCTACACTCATAACCGACACTTTAATTTCACAACGAATACACTATAATATGTATACAAATATATTTGAATTCATTTTTTTTATTCCAATCACAATTTTCCCTTCTTTGTTTTGCAGTGTGACATCTGTGGGATTCTGGCCAGTTTATGCATGCAGGGTATGACGACTCAGTTTAAAGCAAACAAGACTTTAAAGGTAATTTTGTATTCGTACACTGTATCTTTAATGTGAATGATGAGTTCAGGAAAGGGCCAGACTCTCATCAATGGCTGTCTCTCTTGCAGGTTAAGAAGGAGGTGGGTGAGAATGCCCCGGCCCTCAGTGATGACGAGCTGGTGGCCATGTCGGTGCGCGAGCTCAACACACACCTGCGCGGGCTGACCAAGGAGGACGTGGTGCGGCTGAAGCAGCGGCGGAGGACCCTGAAGAACCGCGGCTACGCCGCCAGCTGCCGCATCAAGCGGGTCACCCAGAAGGAGGAGCTGGAGAGGCAGAAGCAGGAGCTGCAGCACGAGGTAGACAAGCTGGCCCGGGAGAACGCCAGCATGAGGCTGGAGCTGGACGCCCTGCGCGCCAAGTATGAGGCCCTGCAGTGCTTTGCCCGGACTGTCACCTGTGGGCCTCTCTCACCAGGCAAGGTGGCCACCACCAGCGTTATCACCATCATCAAGTCTACAAACAACCACAACTCCAGCCCAACCTCCTTCTCAGCCCCCTCCTAATGCTGACAGGACTGGGCTCTCGTCTCCCCGTCCCGCCTGGTCCTTACCGGTTCCGACCTGATCCAGCCTGAAACCAATGGCACCCGACCCATGCTGAGAGGAAGCTCAGTAATTCGACTGAGGGAAGGAGGTGGGGTGGCCACTAGCTCTGTGTGATGATGACAACATGATGCTGCATTCATCCTCTACTCTCTTTCTCTCACATACTGTACATAATCTACATTGTCTGTGCACTGTGCTACAACCTCCCCAGCACCGGCAGGGCATTGGGCCTCTGACTGATGGCCGAGATTAGCTCATACTACAGTGCGAGTGGGTACTTGATATTATACCCCGTGATGGCAGCACTGGTCTGAGACAGCTCTGATGCCTGTGGTATCTTGCATTTACAGAGTATAAAGTAATATATTATTGTAATAATTACCGTATTAATACATTATGAATATTTAAAATAACAACAAAAAAACGCTGATCTAAGCCTAAAAGCCTTCTTTCTTCTGTATATGAGAGCATATACTAATGTCTCAATGAAAATTGAGGCATTGAAGCTTGCCTTAAACTGATCTAGGAATGATCTCTCAGTAATATTCAATTTTTTGTCTCTCATACAATATGTTCAATATTTTAAGCTTCTATATTTCCAATTTCAAGGGCAGCTTGAAAACCGTTAAAAAAACAATATATATTTGATAACTGACCAAGCATGTTTAGCTGGATGAACCAGGCCCTTTTGACATTGGAAAACTTTTATCTGGTTTAGACTGTAGATTAGACTTGCAGGTATATAGCATTATAGCATAGCCTACATAAAAGAATACAAACATACTCATGGGTTATCCTCCTTACAGCTGTGAGGAACTAAATCTACAGTACAAGTAAAATACAAATTAGGCTACATCAGACAAATGACAGATCATTGAACGACACTTACTATGAAACTGTTAGATCACAGTGTAAAAGTACCAAAATCACTTGCTTTGCAAATGTTAAAAATCATATAGCTGCAAATTTACATCTAAAATCATAGGACACCTGAAGCATCTTCTTGGGAAATACCGCAGTCCATTCTGGTATTGCTTTAGCAATGGGAGATTGTATGATGCTGATCATAGTTTGTGGTCTATCCCAGAATTGCTAAAGTTGCAGACAGTTTATAACTATTGCCAAGGGTGGCATATTTATTTTATGTTATTAAGACAAGCACTTACCTATGATCTTTTGCCTCTGAACTTTCCTCTCCATGCTATGCCATATTTCATGGTAGGTAATCCATATTGGATGTAGTGATAATGGGAGCTGCCTTGACAAATGAAATGCAATTCAATGAATTCCTGTATATTACAGACTTAAGCTAGAGCCTTTTAGTTTCAATGCAAGAGAAGGAAAATCGAAGCTCTCAACTGCCTCCTGTCACTTTACATTGAGAACTCCGTCCTCTTAGAAATCATTCCTACTGTTGGGTTGTTTGAAAGGGCTGCTGCCGGTGTTGGTAACTCAAACAGTAGACATTGAACATAAATGCTTTTGACACAGACTCTTGGGTAATAGGAATCCTGGTATAAAAAAATAATAATAAAAAAAAAAACTCTAGGAATGGTGTCATGACCAAATCCAATGGCACATTGGCTTCAAATGTTACCCATAAACACACACAGGTTGAGTATGCTTTTTGAAGGTTATAAGTTTCAGTTCTAGATAATTATCTAGAATCTATAGTTCTTGCATTTCAGCACTTATCAAAGTTTGTCACGAGTGAAGTCTAGAGTTGGCTATTGTCAAGGTTTTCTCTTACCCCAGTGGACATGACTTTTCCTCTTCCCCTGTTTCTTAGCTGTAAAGAGCACTAAGGGGGACTTTGCTGCTGCATGGCTCTCTGCTTTTTCAGGCAGGGCCATTGCTGTGCTCTTATCATTCTCATGTTGTGTTTTCATTTGATATATTTGTTGTTATACCTTAATTCCCATGTTTTTATATATGTGTGTATTTTTCTATAATTGTGGCTTTATTATAGGGATATTAAATACCTGGGAATGGTGTGATCTTGTAATCGTCCTCTGACGTTAAATGATTCTTCTTTTCTGGCCTATCTCAGCAGGCTAGTTGAATTATTATCTATAGCATCAATTAAATCATAAGGAATCTATTCTGCTGACTTTATAGTTGTATTTGTGTCTTTTTAAGGTCAGTTCATAATTATTACATGCAAACTACCCTCGGCTAGTCTCCAAATTAGGCTGTCTGTGTTTACAGTCACAACTGTTTTAGAGTAGGTGGATTGGGTATATTTTGGTAGGAAAGACTTACTTTGGTAGCTAATTGCCATATGCCCACATGCTATTATAAGGAAGTTACGTTTGTATCACATTGCTAAACTCCAAGACTTTTGACGTTTGAGTGCTTTTGTGACAGCTATGAAACAGATAAGTATTACAATTTGGAGGAGAATATACAGCAGAATGCTAGTTATGAAATGAAAGTTGAGGAAGTGAAAACACTTGAATTATTTAGCACCCTTTTCTGAGCTTTACACTGACCTCTGCTGGTAGTCTTTATAAATGCTGTGAATAAGCACATTATTATTGACCAAATTGTTTTGGAGACTTGCAATCCAATTGCATATCAATTTATAAGACTTTTATCCATTTAGTTATTGCTTTCAATTTCATTCAATTCTGTTATAAACAAAGCCACAATACTGTCTATATATTATTGTATGACTCATATTCGAGTGCAAAACATATACTTTTGTGTCAAAATAAACATTCAACAAAGTAGATGAATTTCTGCTTTGAATTCCAAGCTGCTTTTTCCTCCCTAGTTGTATTGAAACTCACTAAAGGTTCATACTCCATCTACACATGGCTCTGCCAGCTGAAGATGGAGTATGGAGGCACTAGTAGTTATGCTCTTCCTGCACAGCAGGTGGCAGTGTTATCCCTCAGTACCCTCGATCTAGAAATAAAGAACTTTGCTCCTAGAGTTTGATTTTACATTGACGACGGCAAATTCATATGCAGGGCACTGTAACGAAACTGCTAGCAACTAGAGGGCAATGTAGATAAGATGTATTTCTGCCATGGTTGATTGCATCTTCTCTGATATGAGCCATTATAATGAAACGGTAAGGAATTTGGATAGATGGTTCAGAAACCAAGTGGGCACTTTTAAATGTTTATCTTGTACGTTTTGCTATATGTTGCCTTTTAGACTGGCGTGGTTAAATTATTGTATATTCTTCACCTGATTTATATCTACGGTATGTTTTATGTAGGCCTACACATCTTTCCTATATTTGCTCTGTCAGTCCTACAAGCTATTTACCATAAACGCACATAGAACATGCATGTTAAATGTCCTATGTTCAGCAGATGTACTTATAAATTATTTAAAAAAAAGTTCCATGACATATAAAGTATGCTGCTCCAAATTAGTACTTTGTATACGTCAACATTCAAATGAGTAAACAAGGTGGTGGTGGGTGAAAGAATAACAGTTGTAATACAATGGATGTTATACTTTCACTCAACATCTTCCACCTTGTATCACACAATTGTATGTTAACTATAAAATAGTTATCGTGTGGACTTTCACAATGAATGGGATCTCAAATTTTAATGCACAGCCACGACACTAGATTAGATGCTAATTTGTCTAGTTTGTGGTAGTTAATGAGGCATGATGATAGTTCTATTATACCGCTTTCTAGCTGATGGTGAGTGAAAATAAAATAATGAGGGAACACTTTGAAGAGAATCCGTACCCTTCGTGACCTTTCATTACTCTGCTACTAGTATGTATTTTATTTCAACTTCAATATTTATGTGATTGATTTTCCATAATTTGTATTTTCAACATCTAAATTATTTTATTTACATTTTGCGTTAATGAAATACCCTCCTGTACAAATAAAATACTTTTTGTCTCTGTTTCGATTGAAAACAAGGCGATAAATTATTCCTGTAAATAGACATCTGCTGTGTCTGTTTTTGTACTTTTAAATAAAGCTTTTTTCCTCCCAAAAAATTGTCTGTTTAACTCCTTGAATGATTTCAAACAGTATAGGGTGATTCCTCACGAAACCAGGACAAAAACAGACCATGATTTTGGGGGATTTTTACAAACTTTAATCCATAGAAAGGTCCTGTGTGGGAAGGATTATGACAAATATTTGACATTTGTATCAAAGCATAATAGAGAAGTAATGAATCAGGGGCGAAAATCTGATATCAACTTTGGAGGGGACAATTACATGAAATTTTCTCAAGAGCAATTCCTGAGGGGGACACCAAAAGTAGTGCTGTAACACATAGCCTACATTGTAATATGGTAAATGTATATTGAGGAACCAAAGAAATAAGGTGTTTGCCGTACTCCTAACTACCGGTACCCAAAACTACACAACTAATCACAACAGCAATACCATTGCCTTTAACAAATCTTAGTTCAGTCACCAGTTTAAGTTGAGAGTGGGCGTATCCATGGCATTTTCCAATTATGTTCCTATTTTACAAGTCAAAAAAATTGAGAACCTTTCATAATGTTGCCAAACAAAGACTCAACAAACTTACCTGAAACTCCCTGTCTCTGCCAGTCTGTCCCTGCATATCTGTCCCCAACTCTGCTGTCTGTGTGCCATCTGTTGCCTGCTCTGCCTAATGACATCATTGTGAAACATTTCCATTAGAATTTCATTTCTTTCTTATGAACATTTTATCAACTAGTCTTTGAGATATTAGGCTACTAGGGTTCTTACTTTGCGTTTTGGTGTACTGAAAAATACTCTGATGTCCGTCTTTTTTCTGCCATTTTTCCACCTGGTTGGCTACACACACACAGTATGTAGGTTATTTACAGTAGGAGATGGGCTTCTATCATCTTATCTTCTATCATTCTATATGGGCTTCGATCTAAAAGGTAGCTAGCAAATGTGAAACGGATTGCAGTGACAAGAGTTGACAGCTGTATGAGTTCACCATTTACACAACATATGCTGCAACCTTTTGTAATTTTAATCGTTTGTTTCATATTGGCTGGCTTCTAACAATAGCTGAATTTGCAAAGCTAGCGAGCACCAATTCAGTGGTGTTTGCTATAATCTTTGCTACCCAGGTTAAATAAAGGTGAAATAAAATATATAAATAAAAGTTCCCTTGCGACAATTTAGCTTTTACAACGAGACCATTAAATATATTTAAAACAATGGTAGAAGAGAGTGTAGTTCTGTTCAGTTTATCAGTAACCTTATCACAGGGACTTTGAATCACTAACTTACATGCATGCTGATCTTGGAATAAATTGACGATAGCAAAGATTCCATCTTTGACGACGCCACATAAATGGAATAGGTACTAGCTAGCTTAATAGTTAATATTTGCGTGCTAGCTCTGCATATTCAGCTAGTGTGTGTGCGCGATTGACTGGATTAACCTCACGTCAGTTACGTGCATTGAGTGCCTTTCAGACAGTAGATACGACCTCTACGTTACCTCGCAAGCTAAGGAACTGGCAGTGGATCAAACCATTGTGAGGCAAAGGGTGGGGGGGTCGCAATCTTTTGAAACTTAAAAACGTGCTATTAAGTGTCTATAATCAGCACAATTGCTTTCATTGCATATTATTAATATTATTTAAATTACATAGTTATGTTTCAGTGATATATTGGGGGGGACAAATCATATTTTTCCCAGGATGGGGGGGTCGTGTCCCCCCCGTCCCCCCCGTGATTTCCGCCCCTGTAATGAATCAATGTCGGCATATTTATAACAATTTGGCCTTCCCAGGTCTCCTTTAAAGGTGCTACAAATAGGATTTGAGTTTTTTAGAATTGTTGCATTATAATTTCAGAAAATGTCCATAATATAAGTGGCCAATGTAGAAATCGCTGTCATATCCTGGTTACAAATATTCTACACGGTTTGCTCAATTTCAGTAAGTGTTGTAAGCGTTACCAACTGAGAGAATGTGAAAATGGACAAAAAATAGTCACCTTCTGTTGGTGATTTTCAGGATGTGCAGCGATACAAGTTAAAGGAGGGCTGTGATTGGTTACATTTTCTACAGAGAAATTGGTACAGTAGGCAAAGGGCCATAACTTTAAAACTAGCAGTGATCCCACTCTGGAAAAATGATATGCCCATAAAGTATATTATGCTCAACGATATATAGAAATATTTGCCAAATAAATAATTGCATGTTTTCTATATTCATGTTTATATTTTTCAATATTAATACATTAATGTAAGAAAAATCTAAATACTACCCATATATTCAGAGCAAGCAAGTAAAGCTTTATTTGACAAATATTTGCTTTATGGAGTTGGTATTATTTCTCAATTACGCTTTTAGATACAAATGTCAAATAAATGTCAACAATCCTTCCCCCAAAGGACCATTCTATAAAGTAGATTAGATTTCCTTATTTTTTAAAAATGTACTGGTTAAATGAGAAATCACCCTTTAATCTACAATGAGGTGCTGAGAGAAGGACAGTGTACTGTCTAACCATACTCCCAAGTACTTGTATGAGGTGACTACCGCAAGCTCTAAACCCTCAGAGGTAGTAATCACACCTGTGGGGAGAGGGGCATTCTTCTTACCAAACCACATTACCTTTGTTTTGGAGGTGTTACCTAATTAAGGTAAGACAGTAATTCTGCTCATACACTGAACAAAAATACAGTGCATTCGGAAAGTATTCAGACCTCTTCCCTTTTCTACATTTTGTTATGTTACAGCCTTATTCTAAAATGGATTAAAAAAATTCAAGACATCAATCTACACACAATACCCCATAATGACAAAGCGCACGTTTTTTTAAAAAATGTTTGCAAGTGTATAAAAAAAAAAAACTGAAATACCTTATTTACGTGACAATTCAGACCCATTGCTATGAGACTCGAAATTGAGCTCAGCTGCATCCTGTTTCCATTGATCATCCTTGAGATGTTTCTACAACTTGATTGGAGTCCACCTGTGGTAAATTCAATTGATTAGACATGATTTGGAAAGGCACACACTTGTCTATTCAAGGTTCCACAGTTGACAGTGCATGTCAGAGCAAAAACCAAGCCATGAGGTCGAAGGAATTGCCAGTACAGCTTTGAGACAGGATTGTGTTGAGGCAAAGATCTGGGGAAGGGTACCAAAAAATGTCTACAGCATTGAAGGTCCCCAAGAACACAGTGGCATCCATCATTCTTAAATGGAAGAAGTTTGGAACCACCAAGACTCTTCCTAGAGCTGGCCGCCCGGCCAAACTGAGCAATCGGGGGAGAAGGACCTTAGTCCGGGAGGTGATCAAGAACCCGAGAGTTAATCTGTGGAGATGGGAGAACCTTCCAGAAGGACAACCATCTTTGCAGCACTCCACCAATCAGGCCTTTATGGTAGAGTGGCCAGATGGAAGCCACTCCTCAGTAAAAGGCACATGACAGCCTGCTTAGAGTTTGCCAAAAGGCACCTAAAGGACTCTCAGACCATGAAAAACAAGATTCTCTGGTCTGATGAAACTAAGATTGAACACTTTTGGCATGAATGCCAAGCGTCACGTCTGGAGGAAACCTGGCACCAGCCCTACGGTGAAGCATGGTGGTGGCAGCTTCATGCTGTGGGGTTGTTTTCAGTGGCAGGGACTGGGATACTAGTAAGGATCAAGGGAAAGATGAACGGAACAAAGTACAGAGAGATCCTTGATGAAAACCTGCTCCCGAGCGCTCAGGACCTCAGATTGTGGCAAAGGTTCGCCTTCCATCAGGGCAACAACCCTAAGCACAAGGCCAAGACAATGCAAGAGTGGCTTCGGGACAAGTCTCTGAATGTCCTTGAGTGGCCCAGCCAGAGTCCAGACTTGAACCCGATATAACATCTCTGGAGAGACCTGAAAATATCTGTGCAGCGACGCTCCCCATCCAACCTGACAGAGCTTGAGAGTATCTGCAGAGAAGAATGTGAGAAACACCCCAAATACAGGCGTGCCAAGCTTGTAGCATCATACCCAAGAAGACGCAAGGCTGTAATCGCTTCAAAAGTTGCTTCAACAAAGTAGTGAAAAGGGTCTGAATAGTTATGTAAATTTGATGTTTTATAATTTTTTTGTATGCAACATGTAAAGTGCTAGTCCCATTTTTCATGAGCTGAAATAAACAATCCCAGAAATTGTCCATATGCACAAAAAGCTTATTTCTCTCAAATTTGGTGCACAAATTTATTTACATACCTGTTAGTGAGTATTTATCCTTTGCCAAGATAATCCATCGACCCTACAGGTGTGGATAATATCAAGAAGCTGATTAAACAGCATGATCATTACACAGGTGCAACTTGTGCTAGGGGCAAAAAAAGGCCACTTTAAAATGTGCAGTTTTGCACACAACACAATGCCACGTCTCAAGTTGAGGGAGCGTGCAATTGGCATGCTAACTGTAGGAATGTCTACCAGAGCTGTTGCCAGAGAATTGAATGTTCACGTCTTTACCATAAGCTGCATCCAGTGTCGTTTTAGAGAATTTAGCAGTGCGCCCAACTGGCAACCACAGACCACGTGTAACCACGCCAGCCCAGGACCTTCACATCCGGGGGTGGGGGTGCTGAGGAGTATTTCTGTCTGTAATAAAGCCCTTCCGTGGGGGAAAAACTAATTTTGATTGGCTGGGCCTGGCTCCCCATGGCTGCACCCCTGCCCAGTCACGTGAAATCCATGTATTAGGTCCTAATATATTAATTTCAATTGACTGATTTCCTTATATGAACTGTAACTCAGTAATCTTTGAAATTGTTACATGTTGTTTATGTTTTTGTCCAGTATACATTGTGCATATATATGCACATCCAACTTATCAGGTGCAGGACAGAAGAACATATCAAAGACAAAAGGAATGTGCGCAACTCTGGTATGCTCCCATGGTGATTTAATCAGATGCACAAAGACAAAGTTTCAATTAGAGTTGGATCTTCATCAGAATGACTTGAGTGGCAGACATTCCTTTTTTTCCTTTGCATATATAAACTACACATTGGCACATCCAGGCCAAAACGGGAGGTTTAAGAAAATACTTACGTAGTCGCAAGAGTTCCGGAACATCTCTTTAATCGTTTATTTTACATGAGTGCAAAATGTGACAAGCAACCAAATAAACCAGGATTCAGTAATAGACACTGTAGTTACACTACATCTCAGCGTCACTTTATATCCAACTCTACATCGGTTTCTGCTTTCCCAGTAAGGCAGCAATAATTGGCACATGAAGGTATGGAAAAAGTGATTACATTGCACTTAATTTCCCTAACTTAAACGCATTTCAAAATGATAGAGGGACACCATCTATCCTATCACAATTCGCCACAAACAGAAACAAAATATATATTTTCTAATGACATGAAACCAACTTAAATATCATGAAACATCAAACTGATCTGCAGAAATCACTGAAAACACATTGTTAATACTACATAGCTTACTTACAATATAGCAATTTATCAAACTTTGTCATTAAGCTAAACACAACAGCAGACATGTCTTAAAAATTAGAACATTGAGACCAAAGTACACTACATAATTTAACATTTAAATCAATCTAACATTTTCTGTACAAATATTATCTTCAGTGAATTGAAAGGAACAATAATACGAACATCAGAAACTATAAAGGTTCTACTCAAACTATTTACAATACTGCAAATGTTTTTTTTAGGGTTAACATTGTAGAGCTCTGCTGAATTATACACTGAAATCCATGCTGAGAAAATTAATGAGATTACCACAACCCTCCAAGTTGGTGGGAGTCGGCCTTATCCTCCAATTTGTCTGTGGCATGTTAGATACAAAGGATTTCAAAGCGCCAAAGTCTAGAGTTTGAAGTTCCTACTCCAAAGTCAGTTGTGTCTTTGAAAAAAGACTTCAGTTCGTCGGGAGACCCAACAGAGGACTGCTGAGCAAATACCTCAAACACGCAAATGCAAGAGATGGTCCTTGAAGTGTCAGAGCCAGCCATGACGGGCACGATTCCTGGGTTCCCTCCTGAAGTCGTACATTAAATCAGCTCCTGTTTGAAACTCCCATGATTCACAGAGAGCGGAGTACATACTTCAGCGGCCAGAGAAGAGCTCAGTCACTGCTACGATAGAGACTGAACCAGGATCAGGGAAAAGACCAAAATAAAAATTGCATCAGTACCTGCCTTGTCTGAAATGGTTCAGCAGACAGGCTATTTCCCCATAGTATCATGACTAGCAAGGCAGAAACAAAAATCATCTCATAAGGTTATTCAAATCTTCACTCTGTCCCCTTCTTGATCTTTCCTGCATTAATTATTCATTCAATTAACTGTCCAGTGAAAATCTCACTTTTAAAAGTTCATACTCTGTTAACTCGTACCCAAATAATAGTGTGTCGAAAGCATCAATTGGAGAAAAACACTTCAAAAACCTCACCTCAAACTTGTATTTCAAACAGACCGCTAAAAAACATGCTTGCTATTTCATAGAGGATGATGTCATCCTCCTCAGCTGGCCAATCAGCTATCTACTCACATTAATATTTTTACCTCACCATTCTATTGTTGGGGTACGCCGACACCATTCCAACACAGAAAAACTGCATACTTAAAATTTTTTGGAAGGAAAGCTTTCACAAATGTTGTAATTAATTATATATAGATCATATTTCATTGAAATTTGGAAACACTGGACAGTTACTTTAAAACCAGGACTAAAGTAAAGAGTTCATCTTAAAAAATGAAATTAAAGAAGATGAAAATGAACCACACGAATGGATGCCAGGTCTGACAGTGGGATATGCTGTGCCAGTGTTGTCCTGGGTGTGGTGAGGAAATAAAGACATGGATACTCGTGGTGGAGGGCGACTCCTTAGAATTCATCATCAGAGATAATCAGCAGGACTTTGTCAGATTTCTTGGAGCTCTTGCTGCTGCCGCCTGTGCCTGCCTTGCCGTTGTTCTGGCTGGGCTGTACCACCTCCTGGGTGGACTGCTGGGTGTACTGCTGGTAGGCTGGGGAGAAGTTGTGGATGGCATCCTGGACCATGTCCCCAGGGTTCATCGTCTCCTTCAGACCACTGGAGATGCTCTGCATGGGGGCGATGTTGTCTAGAAGAACATAAGACACATTTTGACATGGTCATTTAACTTGTTTATAGGACATAACTTTGATCTGAATATCAAACCATAGCAACATGAGACAACATGAGAAATACAAGAGTAGTTACGCTTATGAAAACTAAATTCATCCATTTTTGAAGACAAGGTGCTGACAGAGACTCATTAGGAAAAACTCCCATGTCCAGAATCACAGTTGATACGAATCTCACTAATGCAAAATCATTGGTTTTAAGACTGTGCTCAGTCCTTGTGCCCAGTGTTCCACCTCATGAGGACCTCTTGTTAGTGTTCCTCTATTCTCAGTGTTGATGGATGAGAGCATAGAGATGACAGAGAGTCTGCAGCAATTCAGTGGGAGTGAGGAAGATGCTTCCTCTCCTCTGTCTACCTTCCCAGTCACTACCCCAGCTGAGCTCCTCCAGCTGTGGGCCAGGCTGATACTTGACCCTATAAT
Organism: Salmo salar; assembly: GCF_965601325.2. NCBI lineage: Eukaryota > Metazoa > Chordata > Actinopteri > Salmoniformes > Salmonidae > Salmo > Salmo salar. The sequence continues at coordinate 64,589,207 of NC_138293.1, read as the reverse complement.
ACCAGGGTGTCTCATCCAACGTCCCGGGAGCGGTCCGGTGCAGACAGAACCAACGCAGCCTTCCGTTTCAGGGTCAGCGACCGTGCAGTCTAGGCCAGGTCTCTGGAGGGAAGGCGGCACGGCGGAGGGTTCCGCTGTGCTTCAGGGTCAGAGTCGTGGTTAGGCATGCTCTCCTGAGCTTCTCCTCACAGCTGGCCTGTTTTGCAACTAGGGCTGGGGCTGGCCTCAGTCAGGGTTGGAGGAGGACAGCCTGGAGGTATATAAGCCTCCCAAATCTCCACAGGCATTGAAAACACCACATATGAATGACCTTCTGACACTTCCCAGCCCAGGGAGGGTTGGATGGGGCTGTGACTCTACAACTCTCAGCAGCAATATCAAAAGGCTAGACTAGTCTTAATGGGAATCTTTCTGGTTCAGGTAATGTTTATGCAGTCCAGTCACATACTATAGCACTGAATTATGACCTTTGAATTGGTGCTTTGGTAGGAAAGAACAACTCAGTGGGGCATATAAGAAATGTAGCCCCAACACCATGCATCCCTTTGAGAGGGAAAATTAACTTTCAAAACCATACTTTTGGAAACTCCTCAGAGAATAGTCTGGCTTCAGCTGCATTTCATTTACAAGTTTAGACCACAATAAAAATCTAATTTGCTGCTTAACTTTCTGCGGCCTCATTACCATTAGTTTTAAATGAATAGCAACTATAGCAAATTAATAATACATTTTGTACAGGAGCACGAAGAAGGCCGAACATGGGAGAAATCACTATTCATTTTGTCACAAGGTTCTTTTGATCACTCGGCAAGATGAAGAGAACACTTTTACCAGTCAAATGTAATGGGCATGGAAACATTTCACACTTAATCAGCATTTAGCGATTCCGTTTCTTTCTGCATGTCTGTCTCCTATAGCCCAAGGCCTCAGCAGGATTGCTGTTGCAGGAAGGAACGAGCTGAGATGATTGATATCTCCGCAGAAGGCTTTTTCCTTGGTCTCCATTTGTCTTCTGCTCATGTGAAAGGTATTGACGTCAGAGCAGTACCGCTAGTTCCTGCGATTAAGCATATAGAGGCTATGAAATGCTCTTTCTATAGCATGCTGTGCTAGCAACTTTCCTGTGAGCCATGAGTAATGATGAACACCCTGAAGACCGTTCCTCTGCTGACCTCTGGCCTGCCTGGTTCACACTGTTCACTCTGGCTATTTCTCCCTGACGCGTTTCCCATTCCCTGTTTACAGCCAGGGAACGGGACAGAAAACTGCATTGTCACCTACAGGTAACTTCCAAAATAAAGGAAACACTTGAGTAAATGGGGGATACAAAGTATATTGACTTTAAAATAGGGGTCTCAAAGGAGCATAAGGGGTTTAAAGTGTGTGTGTGGGGTCACCAGATCGCAACCCAATTGAACACTTAAGGGAAATTCCGCAGCAGACATATGGTGAGCCATATGTTTGGAACATTGAATTGCAAAGAAATCACAGTATCGAATCACAATACATACAGAATCGTGAGAATTGCAATACATATCGTATCGGCACCCAAGTATGGTGATAATATCGTATCTGGCAATTCCCAGCCCTCCCAATGACCATTTCATCAGCTCCAACAGACACCTCCCCTCTCTATGGACGTGTAGAAATGCAGTTACCGCGTGTCCCTGGAAGTTCGTTCTTCTTCTCCTGGTACACGGTGCAGGTGAAGGCGTAGCGCAGGGCGATAGCAGCGAAGAACATCTCGATGCAGGTGATGAAGTTCTGCCAGCCTGCTGCCACTGTGCCGGCCCCCACCTCCTGGCCGTCGATAAACAGGGCGTTAGGGATGACCCCACAGCGCTCCAGGATGGCCAGCACCATACCTAACAACAAAAGACAACACCTTCATGTGCTACTCCAGTCTAATGTATCAAATACAATGTATTTTGTAGACTTTTCCAACCCCATCAGGGTTTGAATCTGTTGATATTAAGTCAAGGTAAGGGAACAACGCACCCTGCCAGAAGGACAGGAAGATGACAGATTTGATGGTGAGGAATTTGAGCACAGGTTCATAAGGCCTCAGCAGGTCACTGGTAGTGAAGAAGAAGAGGAAGAGAGCGTACAGGGCCAGGCTGACAGAGATGTTGTAGATGATGGTGATGTAGAGGTATCCTCCATTCACACTGCAGAGGGGAACAGGATCAATACAGACATGTTAGTGGGGATCTATGTACATTCCCTTTCTGAATGTAAACACACAATGAGTAGTGCGAGCATGCGAAGGGAAGTTGAAATGGGTGAAATGGAATGGAATGAAAGGTTGTGCTCACTTAAAGTCTCCATCATGATATTTGCCAAAGGCCTGCAGGAGGATGGTGATGACGGCCATGATGGGTTTGACGACACAGAACTGAAGAGTGGCCTAAATGACATCAATACAGGATGGGACATGCATTGAACACAGACAAAACAAGGAACAACGCAGGTGACAACTACTTCATGTTGGTTATTGGATTTGAAAGGTAGCCAACTGTACGTCTTCAAACACTGAGTCATCTATGAAATGAATGAACATTTTGTGGAAATTGTGTGTCTATCAATTTGCATTGTATGATATACTATGTTAAAAATCTCTAAAATATGCATGTATTGACATTATGCCAAAACAATGTACTGTCTGAAGTAATGTTAATGTACACTAAGGGGCATGTGATGGAGTTTCAAGGGTCAGTAGTTTTCCTTACTGGGGCCACCTGCAGACCTTTAAATGGGAAATGATATAGCAACTTTAGGACAGGCCGGTGCTTTTGGATTAGACGTCCTCCTCTTGAAACCCGGAGTAATCTCTAAATGCAGTTATTGATCCCATTCCCTCCAACTTGTCGTCTCACAGAGCCAGAGCAGATATAGTTCTATCCCTTTCAACTCTGCTACCGGAGGGAAGAGAACAGCAAGGTTGTGCTTTGAAACCACCCCACGTAGGAGTCCAGCCAGAACATGCCGAGTGTTAATCAGCTCCCTTTTCTGGACGTCTATTCACTGTTCTGAGGACATACCTTTCAGATCCAATTGCCATCAGGGTAAGACTCAGAGCACAGACTGCATCCCCAAGACACTATGGGGACAGTCAAGCTGACAGCTCATGTTATTTCTCTGTGCTTATTACAAAGCTGCTTTCACCTGTTCTCAGATTGCTTTCATTTTCCTTTTTAACCAGTCAACCTTATCCTCTAAAAAGTGGACAGCCAATTATAATGGCTGTCAATTCGCAATAGAGGAGCGATCTTGATAAAAAAAAAAAAATGTTCAATGAGGTGACATTAAAATAACAAATCACAATTTCCTATTTCCATATTTTCAGAGTGCTTTCATCATCCAAGCAGGGAGGGAGATGGAAACTCACCTGTTTACAGAATCTTAAAAAGCCAATAGAGTAGCTTATTCCACCTAAGCAGCAGGTACCATACATACAGCTCGACCTGGGAATGATAGAAAATGTGTGGTCACAAATGTATCCTTTGAATGTGTACCAGACTTAAAGACATCATTCTAGTGTCCAAAATACAAGACATCATTATCCTTGAAGTCAGACTACCTTAAAACAAGATCAAGATGTTAATTCAAGGAAATTACAGCCTGACCCTGGGTGACTGTAAGACTTGCAATACAAACTGAAAATCCCCAACATTCTGGGTGGGTTTTTTGAAAGCTACTTGCATAGCGTCTAGTATGAGACCATGGTATGGAGGATGGGACTGGGAGCACTCACTCAATGGACTTCCCTCGGATCTCGGACATGATGGCACTCTCTCCCCCGAGGTACTCAAAGGACAGGCTTAGGAAGTTGTAAATCACAAATGCTGTCATGGAGAGAAGGGACAAAGTCACTCACATACATACATTCCTGTACATTATGATGGAATGTTGTTTACAACACTGATACTAGGTTTTGCAAGTGGGGTCATTTTCAAAAACAACAATTCAATGTCACGGGTCAGTCCGTTTGAAAATGGAATCCGTAGTAGGGGGAAACAGCCCCACTGGCCACCCCACCACCATGGTTATTGTTGCTGAGCTGAGGAGTGTCGTGCAGCATGGTAAAAAAAATGTTGCAGTAGATATTGTGCTCTACCGCGCGTGCAATGATGTTGTAATATCACAAACGGGTGTGGCTGTTTCACCATTAATTCTTTACACTCGTGGGAATTAGCCTACATGGATAGGGCTACATTTCTTTCAGAAGAAATATGAAATGCATAACCATGGCAGCAATTAAAAGGGAACAGTTTAGAGATAAAGGGGAAATTATTACACCAAAAGGTGGGGACACAACAGTTCACATGACAACACTGAATCCAGAACATTACATTGTTGATTTTATGTGCATTTTACATTTACTGTACTTTTCACCTCATCTGTTGATTCCGAAATCTGAAAATACTCTTGATACATTCAGTAACATGATGAGAATATTCCTGGAAAATGTGGGGTAGGCGCAATATAATTTAAAAAAAATGACAAGAGTTTGAGTGAGAGGTGGCTACACACCTCTCCAAAGTGTGCACAAGTCATTTCAATGCACTTTTATGACTCAAAGATGAGTCTTCCACTGTAAGGTGCTTTTCGCTCTCCTAGCTGTTCCGTTGAGGAATTAGAGCAAGCATACTTTTAGTTGTTTTGTTTGGACCACAACCCTGCCATCACTCAATTACTGTTGTCGTTCACGCAATCCAAAAACTGACCATTACAAATCACAAATCTGGGTCAGGTGGGCATCATTTGAAAGCCTGTTCTTTTGCCAACATGACGAGCTAAGCTATAAAATATGATCTTACAGTGTTAGGCTTTCACAATGCAATACCGGGAAACAGATCATCATTTTGGTGCGCATAGAAAAGAGTCGTGACTGCATTCAGGTGCGTGTCCCACAGGGGAGTTGTCTTCACAGTAGACAAACAGGCTCGTTCTGTTCACAATAACCCTGGGTATGTCATCATGTAACTGTACATTAAACATAGTGATCATAAACGTTGACACTGTATATGACATGAGTTTTATGATATGGAAATGTGAAGTGCACATTTGGACTCATGGGGGTTTGGCTTGCTTGTATGACATCAAAGCGGAATTTATTATAATCCTCAACTTCTCATCTTTCAAAATACATAGTTCTCTTAATTTACTGCACTTCCCTCACTCAGACAACAAAACATTTGCTAAAGTCGTCCAATTAGTGGGAGGGATGGGAGTGACACCGCGTGGGTGCTCAAGTTCAGCCCGGATGTCATTCAGAACCCATACAGCACTGAAGTGCATGTATAGCATGTTACTGTACAGCCAATGCCTTCCAATTTAGCCGTTTATTGGTGCCCAAATCTGCCATTTCAACCCGTATACAGGTACGAGTGTAAAGGGCTACCGATTCCAGCTAATCTCACTAAATATTCATGTTCTGTCTATAGAAATCATTCCTCATAAATATGGATTTTAGAGATAATTTGTCAATCTGTGAGCATTCTGTGCTGCAGGTAATATTGTGGGCCAGATTGTGATGATAGCACTGTAGAGATCTTACGTCCTAATTTAGAAGCAGTGGAAACTGAAATGAGACTTTGGTGAGAGGGTTTCACTTTACAATAATCATATTTTTTACCAATCAATGTTTCCTCCCCACCGCTAAGAGGCTTGGGATGGTTCTCTGTCCTCCAAATCTTTGGTTGCCATTTCAGGAGGGGTTTAAAAAAAGTGAATGCAGGTTACACTCTCAAGTATCAGGGGCACAGAGTTTCACACTTTAGCCCTGGCCATGCTGACTCAATGCAATGCAACAGTTAATCTGCTTTCGGATGCTGATTTTAAAGAGCAATCTCCACCACCAATCATAAACTTGTCTCAAACACTAAATTCTCTGGTCAATAATGTATGTGAAATACTAATAGTTTTGTCCATATATCAAATTACACTTAAACAATTCTGCATGTGATTCACCTCTGTCATTGTTAAAGTAATAGAGTCTTTTCTTATTGCTTCGGTACATAATGACTATTAAAGAAAGGCTTTTCAGAGTAAAATTCATGAGACATTAATAATTCAATGTGAAGAATAGCTATGAGGAAGATGAACATCTCCTTTATGTTTGAATTAAAAACAACTCTTAACTAGTTTAGTTTGGATTAGAATGATCTCAACTAAAGTACATCCCTTTTCCACCTTTTGCAAAAAATAGAATAGAAAAACCACTAAGCCTAAGAGGAAGAAAGACAGGTCTGAAAGTCTACACGCCCTGGAAACAGAACACCATGAACAATAGGGCCTCTCTGCCCATAGGGAAGCACTGACAGGTGAGGAAAAACAGGTTGGGCCAGTCCGTTTTAGCTTCAATCCTTATAGCCATAATTTTTTTTTCAGAACTCATAATAGGTCTAAATGTCATTACTGGCCAGACAGAACCCGCCCGGTGTCTGACTACTGCCGCCTGTACAGGTGCTTATAGAGTAAACCGCTGTCAGGGCGCTGGCTGAGATATGAGGCAACAGCGAAAGGGAGGAGAAGGGTGGGGTGGTTGGTTTGCCGTACCTTCATAACAGTCTCGGACAGAGTCAAAGTAGACATAGTACTGGTCGTTGCTGATGAAGAGCAGGCTGAGCCAGGAGTCGAACGCATAGATTGGCACGATGAAAAGAATGCGAATGATGTAGCGCTGCTCGTTAGGGACTGTGTAGGACCTCAGGTGTGTGTAGATCTGGAAAAGGGACACAGAAACAAAACAAAAATAGTTATTAAAAAAACCAAGAGCACTGACTAGGCAAAAATGCATTGAGTTATTCAAATCCCAGTTTCAGCCACTAGACCAACCATTATGAATAATTGAGCTAAACCTGACGAGCAGTATTAGGGGGCCAGTGCTTCAAAGAGATGGGTTCTTATGAATAAACGGCACTTCCGTGGAACCCTCTCAAGGCACGATTTGGCTATCACACAGGCCCAACAGGCTTTAGAAGGACAGCATTACAGCATTGACTAAAATATATAAAAAAGGAGTGTCTGTAGGTTTGAGGTCGAGAGGTAAGAAAAAGATAGAGGAGGGTAAAAATGAAAACCCAGAATGATAACACTGCATAATTGGGGTAACAAGGTGAGCGGGATGAATTTCTGCTGATCAAGGCAAAAGCTTGACTGAAAAGTGAATATCTGTGTTATAGGATCAACTCTCCTAGAGATGTGTTACACGGACGTTTTTACACTTGGGAGGGAGAACAGAAAGAAGTAGAGGGGTGCACTGCTTCAAAACGTGTGTCTCAGACTGTTGAATTTGATTGAACTCTTCAATTCCCCTGAATCATTTTAAAACATAATGCAGTATGTGAATGCTAAATGGTGTGGCATGATTCCCTATTCTAGGAACCAACATTTTTCAGAATTGGAGTCAAGGCCATGGGGTGAAGGAAAGTTCAGAGCATCCATTACATAATTAAGTTTGTGAAGCACATAATCAACTACATATTTTCAGGGGCAAATGCCAAAGGAAACTAAAAGCAATGGTCAGAGTTGAGTATTGCAGTTTGATCCATTCAAAGTGGTGCACCATGGCATTTCTTGACTTCAGGTCCACTTACACAGACTCATGCAACATGATTAAATGGCCATTAGAGGTGGCACATTAGAGGCTGGCCAGTGCCAGGGCATGATGCATGTGGCTCTCCTGAGAAGTGAAGCAGGCTGCAGACTGATGTCCTCCATTTCCCCTGAATGGCTGGTGGAAAGACTGCGGTCCTCCAGGCTCCATAATGCTGAGCTGACAGGCAGACAGACAGAGCTGTGCCCTGGGTAATGACTCTGCTCTAGCCTGACTCCGACTCAATACCCTTCTGTCTTAGTTGAGCAGTAACCCAAGTCCATCCCCCAGCTAATTTCAGTTGGTCTGTGAAAAACGTAGAACTCTACCTCATAACACTCCCCAGCCCGCCCCTGGCACTGACAGCTGTGACATACCAAACGTCCATGTTGGAATGAGAAAGTGTGTGGAGTGTCTCGCGTTTATACCAAGCAGTGTCCGTGAGAAAGTGAGAGGGGCGCGCACTGAGCACGACAGTTCTGTACAGAACACCCAGACAGAATGAGAAGACCACACATCACACTGACTATAGTGTGATATCATGACCCTCCTCTCTCCCTGACAAGCTGCCCCGGGAAGTGGGAGGTCTGAACAGTGGAGTGTGTCAGAGAACATCAGTAACACTCCATAGTACTGTAACACCTGGTGCTTTGGACCACAGTGAGCAGACTGGGACATCTAAGATCAGCATTGTCCAGCATACAGTGTTAGTATGCAGAATTGGGAGAGGAGGAGAACTCTCCAGAGACAGTCTTATGGAGGAAAATCTGATGATACACCAGAATACTAAATAAAACCAATCCTGTCAGGAAGGCTGTTTTTAATCTCCCTGCGTGCTTGCCTCATGCAACCCTGCAACTATCTCACAGGCCACATATGTTAATGTCTGGCCTGCTTTGATGGGGAGTGGATGGGAAAACAAAGTACTCCAAAACTAAACAGATGGACAGAACGGGAGACTCCATGGAATGCCAAATTGACAGTATTTTTTGCTTGTTGTGAAAAAAATACAACTCCTTTTATGAACAATGTCAATTTTATAAGACATGTTAAATCTAGTAAAAAAAAAGGGTATGCTTGCTATACCAGAGGTGCGCCTACTTCTGCCTGATGTATTTTCAGTAATAAAGTATGAGCTGATGATAATGTGAAACGTTTCAGAAATGTTGCAACCAGCGTATAGAAAATGTCAGCACATAAACCCTGGGGACAATAATACCATCATATTCCTATCTAGAAATATCGTGATCATCTAAATCTCCAACCAGAGCAGACACAGTGGGACTCCCTGGGGGCTTCCTGTCTATACAGCCGCTAAAGGTTGGATGGACCCATTCTCAGCAGCACTCGGGTTTATCGGTTCATCAGCACAATATGAGAAGAGACGGCTCGCTCCCCAATGCTGAGCAGCATAAAACACACGGGTCCTCCGCTGATTGCCCCTCGCAAAACGTGATCCTCTCCTTTTATTACGACGCTGGAAATGTGACCTCGACAACACCCGCACATCTCTGCTGATAATGCATGCCATTCAAATGTACACCCTCTCTGGAGTTGATGAAACCGCAGTCTGATAAGTATCACCATTGTCTCTACTGAAGGATTACAGCAAGAGACTGAGTAAATAGCAATAACTGAAGAAAAAACACCCTTCAGTAAGCCTATACTGAATGTGAATATAATCATGGCCTTATTATACTTGGTTAAAGTTATATAACTGCTCTGCCCAGCCATTTGATCGATGACGGCTCTGTTTGCACTGTGTCGTTATCAGTGGTAGTCACGGTCAACGGAAGTGCCCGCAAACAGCAACACTAATGGATCACCTAGTAACAATTAAGAAACAATGACACACTATGTACAAACTGTCACTTTACAGATAGGAGCCAATTCACTTTCACACTCAGTCTTGCCTCTCAATGATGGAGACAGTGAGGAGAAAGTAGGTCTGGAAAAACACCTGATACTGGATCAAATGTAGAAGTGAAAAACACAAAACAAAATGTATTGTCTGGCTGGAGTCTTTGTCCTCTGGTAAGGGTGTAGGCAACCCACAACACCTTCCTAGCTCCCGTTACAGATTTGCATTTCTTTGCCTAAAAGCTGAGTGATACTGACAACGCCTGGAGCCATGCTTTTAACTTGGAACGGATTTTGTTTACTAGATTCACATCAAAACGAGTACAGAGGCAGAAAACTGATCAAATGTAACATACCTGATGGCAAGTGAGGAGCAGTGCTGACCAGACGAAGATCCCCGACAGAGCTTGAGCAGCAGTCGTATTCAAGAAGATATCGTGTGCCACAATAGTCCCATTCCCTGTTTGAATTATTGTCATGTTGTATATGTCTGACTTGTTAAGAATTGGAGATGCGAAACGTATGAGAGACTCATTTTGGAGGACTTCCGAGTCCATCGCCATCTCCTCTGAGGTGCTGTTCATCTGAAACAATAAAGTGTTGTTTGGGTAAATGAGGAAGCTTTAGGCCAGGGATCGTCAAATAGATTAAGCCGTGGGCTGATTTCTTCTTGAGTGGATAGTCAGGGGGCCAGAACATAATGACAAATCATTTGTAGACTTCAAATTCACCGCAAGAAGCCCAAACAGATACAATATTTGACTAAAACATAAATTATTTCAAACCTTGCTAACGTTTGAAAATGATCACATATCACTTGGAGCTGGTTTGCAGGTGTTTTTACAGTCTTATGTCCCAAAACATAAATAACTATATATACACACAGTCCATTCAGAAAGTATTCAGAACCCTCTCTTTTTCCCACATTTTGTTATGTTACAGCCATATTCCAAAACAGATTAAAAACAAACAATCATTAATCTACACACCATACCCCATAATGACAAAGTGAAAACAGTTATTTTATGTTTGCAAATGTATAAAAAATAAAAACGTATCTTATTTACGTGAGTATTCAGACCATTTCCTATGAGACTAGAAATTGAACTCAGGTGCATCCTGATTCCATTGATCATCCTTGAAATGTTTCTACAACTTGATTGGAGCCCAGCTGTGGTAAATTCAATTGATTGGACATGATTTGGAAAAGGCACACACCTATCTATATAAGGTCCCACAGTTGACAGTGCACGTCAGAGCAAAAACCAAGCCATGAGGTTGAATGAATTGTCCGTAGCGCTCCGAGACAGGATTGTGTTGAGGCAAAGATCTGGGGAAGGATACCAAAATATTTCTGCAGCATTGAAGGTCCCTAAGAACACAGTGGCCTCCAAATAGAAGAAGTTTGAAACAACCAAGACCCTTACTAGAGCTGGCCGCCGGCCAAACTGAGCAATCGGGGGAGAAGGGCCTTGGTCAACCATCTCTGCAGCACTCCACCAATCAGGCCTTTATGGTAGTGGCCAGACAAAAGCCACTCCTCAGTAAAAGGCACGACAGCCCGCTTGCATTTTGCCAAAAGGCACCTAAAGACTCTCAGACCATGAGAAACAAGATTCTCTGGTTTGATGAAAACAAGATTTAACCTCTTTGGCCTGAATGCTAAGTGTCACGTCTGGAGGAAACCTGGCACCATCCCTACGGTGAAGCATGGTGGTGGCAGCATCATGCTGTGGGGATATTTTTCAGCGTCAGGGACTGGGGGACTAGTCAGGATCGAGGGAAAGATGAACGGAGCAAATTACAGTGAGATCCTTGATGAAAACCTGCTCCAGAGCGCTCTGGACCTAAGACTGGGGTGAAGGTTCGCCTTCCAACAGGACAACAACCCTAAGTACACAGCCAAGACAACACAGGAGTGGCTTCGGGACAAGTCTCTGAACGTCCTTGAGTGGCCCAGCCAGAGCCCGGACTTGAACCCAATCTAACATCTCTGGAGAGACCTGAAAATAGCTGTGCAGCGACACTCCCCATCCAACCTGACGGAGCTTGAGAGGATCTGCAGAGAAGAATGGGAGAACCTCCCCAAATACAGGTGTGCTAAGCTTGTAGTGTCATGCCCAAGAAGACTTGAAGCTGTAATTGTTGCCAAATTTACTTAAACAAAGTACTGAGAATACAGTCTGAGCCAGGGGTCTGTTACTTGAACTATAGAAAGCATTTATTTGGGCTGCAATTTCTGAGGCTGGTAACTCTAATGAACTTATCCTCTGCAGCAGAGGTAACTCAGTCTTCCTTTCCTGTGGCGGTCCTCACGAGAGCCAGTTTCATCATAGCGCTTGATGGTTTTTGCGACAGCACTTGAATAAATGTTCAAAGGTTTTGAAATTTTCGATTGACTGACCTTCATGTCTTAAAGTAAAGATGGACTGTCATTTGTCTTTGCTTATTTGAGCTGTTCTTGCCATAATATGGACTTGGTATTTTACCAAATAGGGGCTATCTTCTGTATACTACCCCTACCTTGTCACAACACAACTGATTGGCTCAAACGCATTAAGAAGGAAAGAATTGAAATGCATTCCAGGTGACTACCTTATGAAGCTGGTAGAAACAATGCCAGGAGTGTGCAAAACTCTCAAGGCAAAGGGTGGCTACTTTTAAGAATCTAAAACATATTTTGATTTGTTTAACACTTTCGGTTACTACATGATTCCATATGTGTTATTTCATAGTTTTAATGTCTTAACTATTATTCTACAATGTAAAAAAAATAAAAACTTGAATGAGTAGGCGTCCAAACTTTTGACTGGTACTATATATATGAACATAAATATAAATGCAACATGTAAAGTGTTGGCCCCATGTTTCATGAGCTGAAATAAAAGATCCCGCCCCCAAAAGAATTCCATACACACAAAAAGCTTATTTCTCTAAAATTGTGTACACATTTGTTTACATCCCTGTTAGTGAGCATTTCTCCTTTGCCAAGATAATCCATCCACCTGACAGGTGTGGCATATCAAGAAGCTGATTCAACAGCAAGATCATTACACAGGTGCACCTTGTGCTGGGGACAATAAAAAGCCACAAAATGTTGTCACACAAAACAATGCCACAGATGTCTCAAGTTGAGGGAGCGTGCAGTTGGCATGCTGACTGCAAAAAATGTCTACTAGAGCTGTTGCCAGAGAATGTAATGTTCATTTTTCTACCATAAGCCAACTCCAACATTGTTTTAGAGAATTTGGCCTCAAAAACGCAGAACACGTGTAACCATGCCAGCCCAGGGTCTCTGCATCCAGCTTCTTCATCTGTGGAATTGTCAGGACAGCTGATGAAATTGTGGGTTTGCATAACTGAAGAATTGATGCACAAACTGTCAGAAACCATCTCAGGGAAGTTCACCTGCATGCTCGTCATCCTCACCAGGGTCTTGACCTGACTGCAGTTGGCAAATGCTCACCTTTGATGGCCACTGGCACGCTGGAGAAGTGTGCTCTTCATGGATGAATCCAGGTTTCAAGTGTACCGGGCAGATGGCAAACAGCGTGTATGGCGTTGTGTGGGCGAGTGGTTTGCTGGTGTCAATGTTGTGAACAGAGTGCCCCATGTTGGCGGTGGTGTTAGAGATCACAGATAGATCTCAGAAACCGTGGGGGGCCAAATACATAATTTGGCCAGTGGCTGCCAGTTGGGGAACCCTGCTCTAGGCTCAGTTGTGGAAAAAGTATGCGATTATCATACTTAATAGAAAATGACTCAAGTAAGAGTGAAAGTCACCCAGTAAAATACTACTTGAGTAAGTCTAAAAGTATAAATAATTTCAAATTCCTTCTATTAAGCAAACCAGAAGGCACCCACCACTGTCTAGGCTACATACATACAGGAAAACATATTATACATTTCCTAAACATTTGCGTGACTGAATCAGAGCTGCTGGTTTATGAAAAAGCGCAGGTTCTATGAGCTGTTAACTTCTTAATAACATAACAAAAACTATAAGATCACAACTACAGTATAAAATAGAGAGATATATTTGGTCGTATACAAATGTTTGCAAGGGTTGAAATGATTATGTTTTAGGCTTCTTGCGGTCAATGTGCTATCTACAAATTATTTGTAATTATGTTCGGGTGTTCTGGCAGAGGGGGGATTATCGGCACAACACCCGTCCATGACCACCCGCTCATGAAGAAAATCGTCCCGCGGCTGAATCTACAGTAGTTGATGAGCCCTGTGATAGGCCTATGTGAATTATCAAGAACAAAACATCCACAGCCTTAATAATCTGTTTTAGAAACCTGTTGCACGGGCAAGTCATAGGCGTGTAGGCTATGTCCAAACAAATATTTGTAATTACTTAGTTATATGTAGGCTACATAGGTAAAATACGGAGGTTTACCTTAGCTGTCTGTAGACTCGATGGCCTTGACCTAACGTTACCGGTATATCCACTTTGAGCGAAATAAACTTCAAATGGAACGGGCAGGTATAAATCGTGCCCTTTCTCAAAAATACATTTGGAATGGAACAATTAATAGAAATAAAGATGATTTAGCTGATGATATCGAATACCATTACCAGTGAGCTTGCTGAGAAATGGCTTCCTTTCAAAAGGTACGAACGAAGGATTCAATACTTCCTTGTTGTGAAGACAGGTGTAATGCGAGTTCGAAGTCCACAGAGTCGGTGAAGGGTGAACTGACTCAGTCAGTGTAGGTTATTCGAATAAAGGAGGATGTAGGCCTATGTTTTAATTAATGTTCAAATAAAAGCGACACAGATAATACCGAGTATATCCTCTCTGGACTATTGCCCCTTCTAAATAAACTGCAACATCGGGGATTTATTCATTGCGCTGTTTCTGTTTCAAAACGTTTCGTCGCAACAGAAACCGTTTAAGTCAAAGGAAAAGGTTTTGCAACGAAAACGTGTTTCAATTGGATAAATCCAGATAGGTCCCTCCCAATTTCCGTCCGTTCGCTGTTTGCTTCCGTTTGGTTCTTACACGGTAAACGGTTTCCGTTGCCAGACTCATGAATACACCCCAGGTAAACACTCAGGTGGAACATGGACGTAGAAGCGGTCATCGTCATGTGACGTAACCATAGGCCTAGTGGCATATACACCCTTTCCATGTCCATCGAGTCGTGTGTGTGTGTAATAAGTGAGAACTATGTGGATACATGTGGTCTGTGATTGTGAGGCCAGTTGGACATACTGCCAAATTCTCTTGGATTTAAAAAAATATATTTCAGCTCATGAAACATGGGACCAACACTTTACACTGAAAAAATATATAAACGCAACATGTAAAGTGTTGTTACCATGTTTAAAAAACGGACAAAATAAAGCCCAGAAATGCTCAATACCCACAAAAAGCTTATTTCTATTACATTTTGGGCACAACCCTGTTATTGAGCATTTCTCCTTAGCCAAAGTGTGACATCAAGAAGCTGATTAAACGGCATGATCATTACACAGGTGCACCTTGTGCCGGGGACAATAAAAAGCCACTTTAAAATGTGCACACAACACAATGCAACAGATGTCTCAAGTTGAGGGAGCGTGCAATTGGAATGTTGACAGCAGGAAGGTCCACCAGAGCTGTTGCTAGAGAATTGAATGTTCATTTCTCTACTACAAGCTGCCTCCAATGTAATTTTAGAGAATTTGGCAGTACGTCCAACCAGGCTCACAAACGCAGACTACAGCCCAGGACCTTCACATTCGGCTTCTTCACCAACAGGATCGTCTGAGGGGTGGGGGAGTTGCTGAGGAGTATTTCTGTCTGTAATAAAGCATTTTTGTGGGGAAAAACTAATGTTGATTGGCTGGGCCTGGCTCCCCAGTGGGTGGGCCTATGCCCTCCCAGGCCAAAAAAATGGCTGCATCCCTGCCCAGTCATATGAAATCCATAGATTAGGGCCTAATGAATTTCTTTCAATTGACTGATTTCCTTATATGAACTGTAACTCAGTAGAATCTTTTGAAATTGTTGAATGTTGTGTTTATATTTTTGTTAAATTTATATACAGTTGAAGTCAGAAGTTTACATACACTTAGCTTGAAGTCATTAAAACTTGTTTTTCAACCACTCCACAAATTTCTTGTTAACAAACTATAGTTTTGTCCTAACCGACTTGCCATCTACTTTGCGCATGAAACAAGTCATTTTTCCAACAATTGTTTACAGACAGATTATAACACTTATAATTCAATGTATCACAATTCCAGTGGGTCAGAAGTTTACATACACTAAGTTGACTGTGCCTTTAAACAGCTTGGAAAATTCCAGAAAACGATGTCATGGCTTTAGAAGCTTCTGATAGGCTAATTGGCATAATTTGAGTCAATTGGAGGTGTACCTGTGGATTTATTTCAAGGCCTAACTTCAAACTCAGTGCCTCTTTGCTTGACATCATGGGAAAATCAAAAGAAATCAGCAAAAACCTCAGAAAATAAATTGTAGACCTCCGCAAGTCTGATTCATCCTTGGGAACAATTTCCAAACACCTGAAGGTACCATGTTCATCTGTACAAACAATAGTACCCAAGTATAAACACCATGGGACCACACAGCCGTCATACCGCTCAGGAAGGTGACGCGTTCTTTCTCCTAGCGATGAACGTACTTTGGTGCGAAAAGTGCAAATCAATCCAAGAACAACAGCAAAGGACCTTGTGAAGATGCTGGAGGAAACAGGTACAAAAGTATCTATATCCACAGTAAAACGAGTCCTATATCGACATAACCTGAAAGGCCGCTCAGCAAGAATAAAGTCACTTCTCCAAAACCGCCATTAAAAAGCCAGACTACGGTTTGCAACTGCACATGGGGACAAAGATTGTACTTTTTGGAGAAATGTCCTCTGGTCTGATGAAACAAAAATATAACTGTTT
Organism: Salmo salar; assembly: GCF_965601325.2. NCBI lineage: Eukaryota > Metazoa > Chordata > Actinopteri > Salmoniformes > Salmonidae > Salmo > Salmo salar. Next base: position 64,572,841 of record NC_138293.1, on the reverse strand, counting down.
GGCCATAATGACCATTGTTATGTTTGGAAGAAAAAGAGGGAGGCTTGCAAGCCGAAGAACACCATCCCAACCGTGAAGCACAGGGGTGGCAGCATCATGTTGTGGGGGTGCTTTGCTGAAGGAGGGACTAGTGCACTTAACCTGTTGGGGCTACAGGTTAGCAATGAACCCCGAGTCGGGATTGCTAACAAGGCTGGAAATTCAAAACATCAAAAATCTAATAATTTCAATTTCTCAAACAATCAACTATTTTACACAATTTAAAAGATAAACATCTCCTTAATCTAACCACATTGTTCGATTTTCAAAGAGGCTTTACGGCAAAAGCATAAAGTTAGATTATGTTAGGCCAGTACATAGCCACAAAAGTACAAACATCCAATTTCAATTCAAGGTCAGGCGTCACCAAAAGCAGAAACCAGCTAAAATTATGCACCAACCTTTGACAATCTCCATCAGATGACACTCCTAGGACATTATGTTATACAATACATGCATTTTTTGTTCCATCAAGTTCATATTTATATCCAAAAACAGCATTTTACAGTAGCGTGAAATTCAGATTTTTTTCTTCTCTGAAATGCTTCCGGTGAACATAACAAAATTACTATTCGAAAACATTGGTCAATTATAATATTGTCATTCAAAGAATAATATATTATCATCTCGTAATTGCTACCGAATGGCCAGATCTCAAAATAACTTTACTGGGAAATCACATTTTGCAATAAACGGGGTGCTATGCTAAGAACAATAAGCTATGCTATACAGTTAGCATCATCTAATATCGATAATAACATTGTAAATATCCCCTTACCTTTGATTATCTCCATCAGAAGGCACTGCCAGGTCCAGAACAAATGTGGTTTCTTTTGACAAAGTTCATAATTTATGTCCAAATAACACCAAGTAGTTTGCGTTCATTATGCTCCCACAAAACGTGGTGGGGGGGGGGTGTAAAATCACGCCGAAAAGAAAAAAAAAAAAATAGTAAATAATCTATTTACGTTCGTTCAAACATGTCAAACGTTGTTTATCATTAATCTTTTGGTCCATTTTTAACGTTAAACATCAGTAATATTTTCACACAACCTATCCTATGTCTAGATAAACAATTGTGACAAACTCACGCTTCTCAGATTTATGCGCAGGCGCAAAAAAATGAAGTGACGACATGTCAACTTCCATGCATTCTAATTTGCTCTCTGTTTATCATAGACGCTTCAAACAACTTTATAAAGATCGTTGACATCTAGTGGAAGCCGTAGGAGTTGCGAAATGAATCCTATGGTATCTATAAAACAATGACACTAAATAGTACAGTCACAAAATTCACATTTTTTTAAATCTATTTTTCACAGGTTTTTGCCTGCAATATGAGTTTTGTTATACTTACAGACACCATTCAAACTGTTTTAGAAAATTCAGAGTGTTTTCTATCCTAATGTGTTAATAATAAGCATATCCTAGCTTCTGAGTTGGTGTAGGAGGCAGTTAAAAATGGGCACATATTTTTTTCAAAATTTCTCAATACTGCCCCCGAGCCCCAACAGATGGCCTCAAGAGGCAGGAAAATTATGTGGATATATTGAAGCAACATGTCAAGACATCAGTAAGGAAGTTAAAGCTTGGTCGCAAATGGGTCTTCCAAATGGACAATGACCCCAAGCATACTTCCAAAGTTGTGGCAAAATGGCTTAAGGACAACAATGTCAAAGTATTGGAGTGGCCATCACAAAGCCCTGACCTCAATCCCATAGAAAATTGATGGGCAGAACTGAAACAGCGTGTGCGAGCAAGGAGACCTACAAACCTGACTCAGTTACACCAGCTCTGTCAGGAGGAATGGGCCAAAATTCACTCAACTTATTGTGGGAAGCTTGTGGAAGGCTACCCAAAATGTTTGACCCAAGTTAAACAATTTAAAGACAATGCTACCAAATACAAATTGAGTGAACAGTCATGGCCAAATGTTTTGCGAATTAAATTAATATTTGTGTCAACAAAGTTTGCTGCTTCAGTGTCTAGATATTTTTGTCAGATGTTACTATTGAATACTGCAGTATAATTACAAGCATTTCATAAATGTCAAAGGCTTTTATTGACAATTACATGAAGTTGATGCAAAAAGTCAGCATTTGCAGTGTTGACTCTTCTTTTTCAAGACCTCTGCAATCCGCCCTGGCATGCTGTCAATTAACTTCTGGGCCACATCCTGACTGATGGCAGCCCATTCTTGCATAATCAATGCTTGGAGTTTGTCAGAATTTGTGGGTTTTTTGTTTGTCCACTCGCCTCTTGAGGATTGACCACAAGTTCTCAATGGGATTAAGGTCTGGGGAGTTTCTTGGCCATGGTCCCAAAATATCAATGTTTTGTTCCACGAGCCACTTAGTTATCACTTTTGCCTTATGACAAGGTGCTTCATCATGCTGGAAAAGGCATTGTTTGTCACCAAACTGTTCCTGGATGGTTGGGAGAAGTTGCTCTCGGAGGATGTGTTGGTACCATTCTTTATTGATGGCTGTGTTCTTAGGCAAAATTGTGAGTGAGCCCACTCCCTTGGCTGAGAAGCAACCCCACACATGAATGGCCTCAGGATGCTTTACTGTTGGCATGACACAGGACTGATGGTAGCGCTCACCTTGTCTTCTCCGGACAAGCTTTTTTTCCGGATGCCCCAAACAATCGGAAAGGGGATTCATCAGAGAAAATTCCTTTACTCCAGTCCTCAGCAGTCCAATCCCTGTACCTTTTGCAGAACATCAGTCTGTCCCTGATGTTTTTCCTGGAGAGAAATGGCTTCTTTGCTGCCCTTCTTGACACCAGGCCATCCTCCAAAAGTCCTCGCCTCACTGTGTGTGCAGATGCACTCATACCTGCCTGCTGCCATTCCTGAGCAAGCTCTGTACTGGTGGTGGCCCGATCCCGCAGCTGAATCAACTTTAGGAGACGGTCCTGGTGCTTGCTGGACTTTCTTGGGTGCCCTGAAGCCTTCTTCACAAGAATTGAACCACTCTCCTTGAAGTTCTTGATGATCCGATAAATGGTTGATTTAGGTGCAATCTTACTGGCAGCAATATCCTTGCCTGTGAAGCCCTTTTTGTGCAAAGCAATGATGACGGCACGTTCTTCCTTGCAGGTAACCATGGTTGACAGAGGAAGAGCAATGATTCCAAGCACCACCCTTCTTTTGAAGCTTCCAGTCTGTTATTCGAACTCAAATCAGCATGACAGAGTGATCTCCAGCCTTGTTCTCATCAACACTCACACCTGTGTTAATGAGAGAATCACTGACATGTCAGCTGGTCCTTTTGTGGCAGGGCTGAAAAGCAGTGGAAATCTTTTTGGGGGATTCAGTTCATTTGCATGGCAAAGAGGGACTTTGCAATTAATTGCAATTAATCTGATCACTCTTCATAACATTCTGGAGTATATGCAAATTGCCATCATATATTACATAATATTTGTGTCATTCTCAAAACTTTTGGCCACGACTGTATGTAAACTTCTGACCCATTGGGAATGTGATGAAAGAAATAACAGCTGAAATAAATCCTTCTCTCTCCTATTAGTCTGACATTTCACATTCTTAAAATGAAGTGGTGATCCTAACTGTCCTAAAACAGGGAATTTTTACTAGGATTAAATGTCAGGGATTATGAAAAATGTATTTGACTAAGGTGTATGTAAACTTCCAACTATTATGTGCATAGTGTTTATTCTAGTGTTGCATTAGCCTTCACTGTAGAATCAAGTCCAGTGTGAACCAGTGGCGGTTCTAGACCATTTCAACTGGGGGGGCCAAGGTGGGGCCAGTTGTACGGTTAGAGGGGCCAGTTACATTAGACGTTATTGTTGTCATATCGTTTTCTTCACTGCATTGCAGGCATTAGCAGGCAAAAGACCATGTTCATAATCATCATCGTTGCCACTCTCTAATAACGGATGTAAAAAAAGAACGATAGCAAAAATTAGTTATGTAAAAATGATTTCATACTCCACATTTAGGGGGGCCACAAGGGGGTCCAAAATTGTTGTCACAGGGGCACTGCCCCCCCCAAAAAATTGAACTCAGCTGCATCCTGTTTCCATTGATCATCGTTGAAATGTTTCTACCACTTGATTTGAGTCCACCTGTGGTAAATTCAATTGATTGGACATGATTTGGAAAGGAACACAACTGACTATATAAGGTCCCACAGTTGACAGTGCATGACAGATTAAAAACCAAGTCATGAGGTCAAAGGAATTGTCCGTAGAGTGCCGAGACAGGGTACTAAAAGGGTACTAAAATATTTCTGCAGCTTTGAAGGTCCCCAATAACACCGTGGCCTCCATCATTCTTAAATGGAAGAAGTTCGGAACCAACAAGGCTCTTCCTAGAGCTGACCACCTGGCCAAACTGAGCAATCAGGAGAGAAGGGCCTTGGTCAGGGAGGAGACCAAGAACCCGATGGTCCCTGACAGAGCTCTAGAGTTCCTCTGTGGAGATGGGAGAACCTTCCAGAAGGACAACCATCTCTGCAGCCCTCCACCAATCAAGCCTTTATGATAGAGTGGCCAGACGGAAGCCACTCCTCAGTAAAAGGCACATGACAGCCCGCTTGGTTTGCCAAAAGTAACCTAAAGACTCTCAGACCATGAGAAACAAGATTCTCTGGTCTGATGAAACCAAGATGGAATTCTTTGGCCTGAATGTCAAGTGTCACGTCTGGAGGAAACCTGGCCCCCTCCCTACGGTGAAGCATGGTGGTGGCAGCATCATGCTGTGGGGATGGTTTTCAGCGGCAGGGACTGGGAGACTAGTCAGGATCGAGGCAAAGATGAACGGAGTAAGGTACAGAGAGATCCTTAATGAAAACCTGCTCCAGAGTGCACAGGACCTCAGACTGGGGCGAAGGTTCGCCTTCCAACAGGACAACAACCCTAAGCACACAGCCAAGACAACACAGGAGTGACTTCGGGACAAGTCTCTGAATGTCCTTGAGTGGCCCAGCCAGAGCCCGGACTTGAACCCAAATGAACATCTCTGGAGAGACCTGAAAATAGCTGTGTAGCGACGCTCCCCATCCAACCTGACAGAGCTTGAGAGGATCTGCAGAGAAGAATGGGAGAAACTTCCCAAATACAGGTGTGCCAAGCTTAGCATCATACCTAAGAACATTCGAGGCTGAAATCACTGTCAAAGGTGCTTCAACAAAGTACTGAGTAAAGGGTCTGAATACTTATGTAAATGTGACATTAAAGTTTTTTATTGGTAATAAATTAACAAAAATGTGTTAACCAATTTTTGCTTTGTCATTATGCGGTATTGTGTGTCGATTGAGGAAATGATTTAAGGCTGTAACGTAACAAAATGTGGAAAAAGTCAAGGGACCTGAATACTTTCCGAAGGCACTGTATGAGTGTGTGTGTGTGTGTGTGTGTGTGTGTGTGTGTATATACACTGCTCAAAAAAATAAAGGGAACACTTAAACAACACAATGTAACTCCAAGTCAATCACACTTCTGTGAAATCAAACTGTCCGCTTAGGAAGCAACACTGATTGACAATACATTTCACATGCTGTTGTGCAAATGGAATAGACAACAGGTGGAAATGATAGGCAATTAGCAAGACACCCCCAATAAAGGAGTGGTTCTGCAGGTGGGGACCACAGACCACTTCTCAGTTTCTATGCTTCCTGGCTGATGTTTTGGTCACTTTTGAATGCTGGCGGTGCTTTCACTCTAGTGGTAGCATGAGACGGAGTCTACAACCCACACAAGTGGCTCAGGTAGTGCAGCTCATCCAGGATGGCACATCAATGTGAGCTGTGGGAAGAAGGTTTGCTGTGTCTGTCAGCGTAGTGTCCAGAGCATGGAGGCACTACCAGGAGACAGGCCAGTACATCAGGAGACGTGGAGGAGGCCGTAGGAGGGCAACAACCCAGCAGCAGGACCGCTACCTCCATCTTTGTGCAAGGAGGAGCAGGAGGAGCACTGCCAGAGCCCTGCAAAATGACCTCCAGCAGGCCACAAATGTGCATGTGTCTGCTCAAACGGTCAGAAACAGACTCCATGAGGGTGGTATGAGGGCCCGACGTCCACAGGTGGGGGTTGTGCTTACAGCCCAACACCGTGCAGGACGTTTGGCATTTGCCAGAGAACACCAAGATTGGCAAATTCGCCACTGGCGCCCTGTGCTCTTCACAGATGAAAGCAGGTTCACACTGAGCACGTGACAGAGTCTGGAGACGCTGTGGAGAATGTTCTGCTGCCTGCAACATCCTCCAGCATGACCGGTTTGGCGGTGGGTCAGTCATGGTGTGGCGTGGCATTTCTTTGGCATTTTGGGCATTTCCTCCATGTGCTCGCCAGAGGTAGCCTGACTGCCATTAGGTACCGAGATGAGATCCTCAGACCCCTTGTGAGACCATATGCTGGTGCGGTTGGCCCTGGGTTCCTCCTAATGCAACACAATGCTAGACCTCATGTGGCTGGAGTGTGTCAGCAGTTCCAGCAAGAGGAAGGCATTGATGCTATGGACTGGCCTGCCTGTTCCCCAGACCTGAATCCAATTGAGCACATCTGGGCCATCATGTCTCGCTCCATACACCAACGCCACGTTGCACCACAGACTGTCCAGGAGTTGGCGGATGCTTTAGTCCAGGTCTGGGAGGAGATCCCTCAGGAGACCATCCGCCACCTCATCAGGAGCATGCCCAGGCGTTGTAGGGAGGTCATACAGGCACGTGGAGGCCACACACACTACTGAGCCTCATTTTGACTTGTTTTAAGGACATTACATCAAAGTTGGATCAGCCTGTAGTGTGGTTTTCCACTTTAATTTTGAGTGTGACTCCAAATCCAGACCTCCATGGGTTGATAAATTGGATTTCTATTGATTATTTTTGTGTGAGTTTGTTGTCAACACATTCAACTATGTAAACAAAAAAGTATTTAATAAGATTATTTATTTCATTCAGATCTAGGATGTGTTGTTTAAGTGTTCCCTTCATTTTTTTGAGCAGTATATATACTACCGTTCAAAAGTTTGCAGTCACTGAGAAATGTCCTTGTTTTTCAAAGAAAACCTTTTTTTTTTGTCCATTAAAATACCATCAAATTGATCAGAAACAGTGTAGACATCATTAAGGTTGTAAATTACTATTGTAGCTGGAAATGGCAGATTTTTTTATGGAATATCTACATAGGCGTACAGAGGCCCATTATCAGCAACCATCACTCCTGTGTTCCAATGTCAACGTTGTGTTAGCTAATGCAAGTTTATTATTTTAAAAGGCTAATTGATCATTAGAAAACCCTTTTGCAATTATGTTAGCACAGCTGAAAACTGTTGTTCTAATCAAAGAAGCAATAAAACTGACCATCTTTACACTAGTTGGGTATCTGGAGCATCAGCATTTGTGGGTTTTATTACAGGCTCAAAATGGCTAGAAACAAAGACCTTTCTTCTGAAACTTGTCAGTTTATTCTTGTTCTGAGAAATGATGGCTATTCCATGCGAGAAATTGCCAAGAAACTGAATATCTGGTAAAACGCTGTGTATTACTCCCTTCACAGAACAGAGCAAACTGGCTCTAACCAGAATAGAAAGAGTGGGACGCCCCGGTGCACAACTGAGCAAGACGACAAGTACATTAGTGTCTAGTTTGAGAAACAGACGCCTCACAAGTCCTCAACTGGCAGCTTCATTATATAGTACCCGCAAAACACCAGTCTTAAACAACATTTTCTTTAAAAAAACAAGGACATTTAAGTGAACCCAAACTTTCATATCACAGCAATCAATCAAATGCTATTTTGCATGTGAATTTCATGGGAATGAGATGCATTCGCTCCTTCATTTATATTTGTGTTAGTTTTGCACTAACAGTATTCAGTGTGGCTTTAAAATCGAGATGGTTGTCTCAAACAGAGTAAGTTTGTGGCCATTGGTTTCCACACAATCAACAAAATTCCACAGGCATTTATAATGCATAAACTTCCCATTTATATGGCATTTATTTCCACAAGCTTAGAAGTAACAACAGATAACAAAATACATTTTAAAGGATGTAAAAATATTGAGGAAAAAATGTGTTAAGTGTATGAAGCCTTTTCTGAAATTGTCTTTCCAGGTAGGCTATTCGGTTGCTTGTTCCCTGTACCAGTAGTTACCAGACTTGACAACTTTTGATTACATCTTTCATTGCCTTTATTGCTTCTATGGAACTATCCTTGAGTGCCAACCCCAGTAGAACAGGCCTGTTGCCTGCCTCTTGTGACACAAATGTTGCCAAGTTTTTGGCACAGACGTGTGTCAAAGCCTGCAGAGAGAAATAAAACAAGACCGTGTGTGAGGAAGAGTGTAGCCAGCCATATACATACTCATAGTAGTCCATTACGGTAATACAATGCTACTAATATTATGAAAAATTCCAGTGGTGTCTAGCTGCTTACCTCTTCTTTTCCCAGCAATACTTTGGTGGTGAACATGGGAGTGCTGATATCACCTGATCTGGAGTCAGGTGTGACTGATACTAAAGTGCCAATCTTTCCATACTGTGTGAGGACTATAAATATGTAGTTACTGAACTCTGTGCAAACAACCTGTGTGGATATTCCATTGATTGATTTCTCTGTCTGCTTTGATCTGATGAGAGGCTGAGTTGACATTGTTTTCTTTCTGTCCTGAAACAACAAAAAAAAAGACATGTAAGCAACACATTGAGAAAAGTAAACATTACGGCACATGATTATTCTATTGCAAAATAAAAATAATTTTCAAAGAGTATTCTCAAGCATATATCGCTAGCATTAAGTCAAAATACAGCATAATGAAAGTACAAGACCAAACTTTAATTCGACAACTTTGACCAAGCTCTCTATTACAACAACCAGAATCTCAGACATGTTTTGGGTTAGATAACCTTCTACTGGGCTAATGCAGGCTGAAGAACCAAAGTCTCGCCCTGCTGCTGTGGCATTTCATATCGGCAAGCAGAACTAGGATATTCCGAGGCCGCACTGACACATCGATGTTAGGCAGCTGCTATAGCTACGCTTGTTCGAAAAAAATAGTCAGATACCGATAGATTTTCTAAATAGTGGTGAAATATTTCTCACCGTGTGCCTGTTTGGTTCCGTTTGCCGTGAACGTCAATACTAACCTTTATTGAAGGCTGTTTATTATAAGCATTGATATCGTCTGCAGTTTCAGATTCTCAAGCGTCCCTCTCTAAATTTCGCACATGCGCACTACCACTGAAGGAATTGACGCTGCAGGTCCTGTCGCTTCTAATGGCAGATCTGAGATCAGCCATATTGAGCCTGTGTGCGTTGGTATTTTCATTTGTAAACACAATCATGATTGTGATACAAAATGATTTTGGATGTGTCTAGACTGAAGGTATGGCAATGGCATATTCCATCTTCGGAGTATGAATTCTAGTCTGGGTATCAGTCTGTTTCCACTCATTGTCAAACTGCATATTGAACGTTGAAATTACCGAAAGGCCAGTCTCTTTGGCATGGAGTGGAAACTGATAAATACCTGTATTCAAAGGGCAGGAAATGCTATAGAGACGCAGGTGCATCTGTGGGTTTGTTAACCCGTTTCCCCCCTTGAAAGTTCGGAAAATTGTTCATTTTGTGTGTTATAGTAGGCATATTGTTTTCGGTTTAGGCCGCACTACACCACAATGTTTTGAAGTAATCTCGAATGCTACTCTTGTGGTAGGGAAAGGAAAAATAGCCTAGGGTCACTGTCCAAACAATTAAAAGACACACCCTATTCCCTCAACTCTCAAATTAAGTGGACACTTCTGATGACGTCTGACGAGTATACACCTGCAGGGCAAGGGGTGAGAGAGGAAGGAATTATTTTTAAATGGACCACCCTTGGCTGGAAATTCGTCACTCATTCATCCCGCGATTATTGTGTTTTCAGTCACCGGTAGCTTGTGGGTGCTTTATATGCGCTAAGTCAATGATGAGTGCATGTCTACTTATATTAAATATATAATTATTAACATATTAGCCTACTGTGTGATAGCTAGCAAATTAATTGGCTAACTAACGTAAGCCTGCCTAGCTGGAACTTCTGAAGAAGGAAAAAAAAATATTTCTGCAATTTTCAAAAGATAACCAAACAAAAACATATTTACTCTTTACAAGACGTGTTTGTAACGTCATGTGCACTAGTAGCACATTTTCTAACTTATTTGCATTCGTTTTTGCTTACACTTGTATGTTGACTTCTCCATTGATGTTGTTTAAGTTTTCGCTGACGTTTCAGGCCACGGAGAGAACATAATTGTACACTTGCAAAGCCGACTAAAAACGAGGGCTGAGGAGCTTGCGTGGCTAATAATTTGGACCGCCCTCCAAGATGGTGATAGGGATTCCCCCAAGGGCATAAGGCGAGTCAGGGTAAGTGGATAAGGGTGTGTCTTTTAAGTGTTTGGACTGCATCCCAGGCCTACCTCACTGAAAAATAAAGGAGAAGGAACTAAAATTGAGTTGAGTGATTCATTGAGTTGGGATGTGGCCATTGTTATAAATGTTTCATAAAATAAGCCAGACATAAGCCTACTTGCATTCAGTTTTCAGAATGCGTCGGATTTGGATGGATATCAGGAGTATCCAGCAGCACAGCATAAACCATGAAAAAACAGCCCAAGAGCATTATTCCTCCTCCACCCAACTTTACATTTGGTACTATGCATTGGGGCAGGTAGCGTTCTCCTGCCATCTGCCAAGACAATATTTGTCCATCAGACTGCCAGATGATGAATCGTGATTCATCATTCCAGATGCTTGGCATTACGCATGGTGATTTTAGGCTTGTGTGCAGCTGCTCGGCCATGGAAACACATTTCATGAACAGCTCTTGTACTGACCTTGCTTCCAGAGGCAGTTTAGAACTCGATAGTCAGTGTTGCATCAGATGATTTTTATGCACATACTCGGTGGTCCCACTCCCATTCTGTGAGCTTGTGTGGCCTACCACTTCTTGACAAGGACAGCTCTAGCAGGGCAGAAATTTGATTTACTGACTTGTTGGAAAGGTGGCATCCTATGACAGTGCCACGTTGAAAGTCATTGAGCACTTCAGTAAGGACATTCTACTGCCAATGTTTGTCTATGGAGATTGCTTATGCACCTGTCATCAATGGGTGTGGCTGAAATAGTCGAATCCACTAATTTGAAGGGGTGTCCACATACTCTTGTATATATAGTATTTAATTTAGGTCTTGTGCATCATGCACGTTCGTGCAGTTGTGTAGGCTACAGAACACAAGGGAGGGAACCATCCCTCATGTCAAAGTCTGTCATCAAATATGACAACATAGCATATAAAGTTATCCAGCTAACTTTCTAAGGCTGTCTTAAACATACAAAAAGAAAGATAAACCTGAAATGGAAATTGTAGGCTAACAACCAACCCTGTCTGTGTGTGACCTTTCTGATTTCTTATTCTTAGTGAACTTTGATAAAATACTTCTAATTGGAGATTTTGGTAGTCATGCTGATAATCTCACACCATACACCTTTGTACCCTATGTTTTTATTTATTTACATCAGAGTTGGACCATTTCCCTTTCAAACAACAAGGTGTTTTTTTCTGCTAGGCCTGCCATCTGAAAGTGAAACCCCAGGTAGCGGGACTCAAGGACACCCAGCTGAGGGGTGCTTGATAAGGTGAAACCTCCACGAAGAACTCTCCTTTCATGTTATCTTCGTCCTCAGTCTGAGCGTCCCACAGGAGAGCGCATAACTATTCCGCTGAGCCTGGTCTATTTGACATTTTGTATCATGTTCACAGTGATGACTCTTTGTGCATCATCCTGGCGCTGCACTGGCAGACTTCAGGGGAGTCTCGCTGCATCGCGTCCACCTGAAAAAAGTTGCAAAGCTTGCATTTTTGTCACCAGGGCTACGTTCCCTTCATTTGACTAACATAGGCAGGCTCATCTCTTCCTGACTGAAGGAGCAGCTGTCACCACTGTAGACCATATGGATGTGGCAAATATTGGGGGCGTAGTAGCTTTGCTTGCTGTTGATGCATATTAATGAATAGCTGTTGCTACATGACAGTGCCATTTTTTAAATCCCCTCAACAATTAAGATGTTTCCCTACTTTATAGCCTACAACGTTGGTCTGGTTTTCAAGAACAGAATGAGTCTAGCCCTGCTGTGTTTGGATCTCCAATCTCCATTCCAAGGTGTGGTGTAGATTCACACAACACCCTCTCACAGCATTTCGTATTATTCTGTATGTAAATCCGACACACTTAATTTAGAATATGATACTGTATGTTACATTTCATATGTGTAACGTGTATGCTGGAATTTGGGAATCAAGTTCAGGGAGTGTATTTAATAACTAAATAAACATAGAACAAAAGCAGAAACACGAGTAGCGAACAGACATGAACACTGGAACAGAAACAATAAAGCCTAGGGATAGAACCAAAGGAGTGACATAAACTCAGCAAAAAAAGAAACGTCCTCACTGTCAACTGCGTTTATTTTCAGCAAACTTAACATATGTTCATACAAATATTTACACAACAAGATTCAACAACTGAGACATAAACTGAACAAGTTCCACAGACATGTGACTAATAGAAATGGAATAATGTGTCCCTGAACAAAGGAAGGGTCAAAATCAAAAGTAACAGTCAGTATCTGGTGTGGCCACCAGCTGCATTAAGTACTGCAGTGCATCTCTTCCTCATGGACTGCACCAGATTTGCCAGTTCTTGCTTTGAGATGTTACCCCACTCTTCCACCTGCAAGTTCCCAGACATTTCTGGGGGTGAAAGGCCCTATCCCTCACCTTCCGATCCAACAGGTCCCAGACGTGCTCAAAGGGATTGTTATCCGGGCTCTTCACTGGCCATGGCAGAACACTGACATTCCTGTCTTGAAGGAAATCACGCACAGAATGAGTAATTGGGATGGTGGCATTGTCATGCTGGAGGGTCATGTCAGGATTAGCCTGCAGGAAGGGTGCCACATGAGGGAGGAGGATGTCTTCCCTGTAACGCACAGCGTTGAGATTGCCTGCAATGACAACAAGCTTAGTCCGATGACAACAAGCTTAGCCCTCCACATCCAAATCGATCTCGCTCCAGAGTACAGGCCTCAGCGTAACGCTCATTCCTTCGACGATAAACGCAAATCCAACCATCACCCCTGGTGAGACAAAACCGCAACTCGTCAGTGAAGAGCACTTTTTGCAAGTCCTGTCTGGTCCATTGACGGTGAGTTTGTTGCCCATAGGTGACGTTGTTGCCGGTGATGTCTGTTGTAGGCCTGCCTTACAACAGGCCTACAAGCCGTCAGTCCAGCCTCTCTCAGCCCATTGCGGACAGTCTGAGCACTGATGGAGGGATTGTGCGTTTCTGGTGTAACTCTGGCAGTTGTTGTTGCCATTCTGTACCTGTCCCGCAGGTGTGATGTTCGGATGTATCAAACCTGTGCAGGTGTTGTTACACGTGGTCTGCCACTGCGAGGACGATCAGCTGTACGTCCTGTCTCCCTGTAGCGCTGTCTTAGGCGTCTCACAGTAAGGACATTGAAATGTATTGCCCTAGCTACATCTGCAGTCCTCATGCCTCCTTGCAGATGAGCAGGGACCCTGGGCATCTTTCTTTTGGTGTTTTCAGAGTCCGTAGAAAGGCCTCTTTTAATTGTTTTCATAACTGTGACCTTAATTGCATACCGTCTGTAATTTGTTAGTGTCTTAACAACCGTTCCACAGGTGCATGTTCATTAATTGTTTATGGTTCATTGAACAAGCATGTGAAACAGTGTTTAAACCCTTTACAATGAAAATCTGTGAAGTTATTTGGATTTTTTACGAATTATCTTTGAAAGACAGGGTCCTAAAAAATGAACGTTTCTTTTTTTGCTGAGTTTAGTTGCAAAGTATTTAAAAAGTAGAAAGTTGCTAATTAGCTAAATTAGCTAATGGGATTCGAATACGCAACTGTCACGTCCTGACCAGTAAAAGGGGTTATTTGTTATTGTAGTTTTGTCAGGGCGTGGCAGGGGGTGTTTTTCTGTGTGTTTTGGGGTTTTGGGGCATTCTATGTCCTTTTTTCTATGTTTTTGTATTTCTTTGTTTTGGCCTGGTATGGCTCTCAATCAGGGACAGCTGTACATCGTTGTCGCTGATTGGGAGTCATACTTAGGTAGCCTGTTTTCCTTTGGGTTTTGTGGGTGGTTAATTTCTGTTTAGTGTGTTAGGATACATGACAGGACTGTCGTTTGTGGTTTCTTTGTGAAGTGCCTTTTTTCATCCAAAATAAAAGATGAACAAATTCCACGCTGCACCTTGGTCCTCTTCTTCCAAAGACAGCCATTACAGCAACCTTTGTTTTGCTAGACTTTTGTGTTATACGCCCACCCACCCCAACCAACCTCCTTTCGTTTTTGCCTTAAGTAACCTTTTGTCTTATGTAATCAAACCTAACATATCCTAATAATTTGAGGGTCTGGATCTACATTTACTATGTTATGTCTAATCTATGAGTCCAGGCTGATTCATATGTAACACTGAATGAATGGTACTGAATGGCAAATGAAACAGATGCAGTGAAACTGACATTAGTCTTTTTAATGGTAGACTCAGCGAAATGGGGTTGGAATGAGCAGCACCGCAGATGTTGAGATGAGATGTATGACTTCGCTCTCGTACAGTCACACACAGTATCTGAATGTGCACGGGTTTGCTTCACACTGTTACGGCGTGGTAGCCACGGGACCAAAACAGCGGAGAAGTTGAGCCTCGCGTTTCAACATTCTTAGTTGTTGCGGAAATTAATCCACTATGCTGTTTACTTTCTGCATCTATGTCATATCGCTGAGTCTACCTTTAAGTCCAAATGTTTCTTCTAACAAAATGCAAATCCATTTGTATTCATGCACTCATGCAGTAGACTTGCTGAAAAAAAGATTCATCATTGCACACTGCACAGACACTGTACATAACCTTTCCAATTAGGACATTATAGATTTTAGTTTTGTGCCAGGAAGACAGCGAGAGAAAAGCATGGGAGTGGCCGATCATGCAAATTAAAAAGGAAGAACAAGCTCATTCATTGTTCATGAATACCTCTGGAGGTAAAGCACTACCATTTTAATATCTGTTTTATGTTCTTGTAAAACTGTGCATGGAGTTTTGTCTCTTTATGTGCCCCCACATAGGGGAGATAAGCGTGATTGTCTGACTCTGGTAGGATTTAATTAAAAGTACATTTCATCCCCAGTGTTAACTCCTACATTTCAGCACATACCTAGCCCTCTTTTGTTCCCATTCTCAACTGCATTTTCTCATATTCATTTTATTTTAAAGCTGGTTTCTAATGAGACAGGGATTATATAGCCATGATTGACATTTTCAATCCATTGAATGACTCCATTTAATAGCGAAGATACTTAAGACCAGGGTAATTAAAGTGTGATTGTCTTTATTAATTGCTATAGCTGGACATTTTTAGCAGCTATTCACATTCAATAATGTACTGTCCTAGGCCTACTGACAGAATCAGGAATAATTTAATTGAAGAGGAGTAGGCTATTCATTTTACTGTTAAATATCATGAAATATTTAACAGAGTTCTATTTCCTTTTATTAGTTGACATGTTTTGATAGGCCTACTGCATAACATGGACTGCTCATTGATGCAAGTTTATTTTTTGCATGTATTTATTTAGCCATCAGCCAGAGTTGAAGTAAAAAACAATAATCTCCCGGCAGACATTTTTGTTGGTGCAATCTAAATACATCATGAGGTCCTTTCTCTCTTCCCGGTCAATTTAATGAAGTACTTTATATTGATGGTAAACAATACATATCAAATGTTCACATTAACTGGAAGTTGTTTGTTGCCATTATATTAATAGAGAATCTGAAAAGCACCCTATTGCTAAAACCTGGTTGTCACCTCATCATTTGGCGAGTGCCCTAGCCGGCACCGTAATCTTTCTCACTTTAATGCTGGCTGCTGGCTAAATAATCACAGCCTTCCACCTAATGGTTGTCCCGGTAACTAAGAGAAGTGACTTGGCCCTTTGATGTAACTCTTTCATTCAATAAGCAAAGGCTATGGAGGGGTCATGGCATCCTTGTTTTGGCATGGTGCAAAATGAGCTCTGTTCAGGTTAGTAGAAGCCTTTATGGGTCACCTACCTCACAGATTACATAGAGATTGATATTACAAACACCCTTCTACCCACACATACAGTAGGGCTCAGGGAGACACAGGGCTCTTTCTCTCTCTCTCTCACACACACACACACACACACACACACACACACACACACACACACACACACACACACACACACACACACACTCATATGCAGATGAAAGCTTGCAGTGTCAAAATGTCATCTTAACTGTGAGTAATTATCTCCTAATTGCAGAAGTCACTTCCTTCCCTCCCATCACTACACTGCATTTCAAATGTATTCAAATGTGTTTCTTCTATGTATAGCCTCATCAAGTCTCTTCGATACTGTATAAATGGATATTATGTGTTCTTTCTTTGCATATCTTTGAATGACACCTGCTTGACTATTATGTGATGTGTGATTCATTTACTATTATCTGTAAAACACAGATTCAAAATGTAATATGGTGCTTAACAATATGTTTAATTGAAATTTCTGTCCTAACATCTGGAGTCTAACGTCAAAGATTAATTCATGGAAATGTATGGGGTGGAAATGGAGTGTACCTTCACGTCATGCTATTGAAAAACACAGCAATAGAATAAATCTCTTGCTCTCGCTCTCGCTCGCTCTCTCTCACACACACACACACACGCACGCATACACACACACACATTCCCTTAATGACCACTAGAGTGCTGTGCTGTATTGCTGATAGACAAGTAGCCTCAGTTCTATCTTAACAATAAACCAAACTCAATGACTACGGTTTGTATTCTATGAAACCTGGTATTCTGGGTTTCCAAATAATTCACACAAGAATACATTTAGACGTGATTCCAATAGCTCAGTTGGTTGGAGCATGGTGTTTGCAACACCAGACCGGATGATTGCTGAAAGCAAAACTCTTGAGGACTTTGCTGCGGAATGCATAGGCTTCTTTTTAATTGGCTGCCCTCTGTCATGTACATTGGTTTGCATAAGCCTCTCAGCACAGGTTAGTACATTACTAGCCTTATTTACAGCACTATTACCTGGACTACTGAGCAGGGACTGGGATTACCTTCATCAATATACAGTAGGTTAAGAGTGGGTAAAATGTAATTCCCCATTATTTATTTGTCGTGGTTATTCTGAGCCATAGTACTGAGTACTTTTATTCTAATTGTGGCTGGTGTTTTGGTGTCAGGGATAGTAATATTTCTTGGCAGAATCCCAAAAAACAAACCTGCTTCACCACAATTGATGCGCAATTTGCAAAACCGCAAATCTTTGTTGGACTGTATTTATGATGAAGGAAAAGGAGTGTCAGTGTCAGTGTCAGCCCTAAAGTCTCTGGTGTATAGAGCTCTATCGTTAACCGAGTAATTCAACTGAGGTTTGTGAATCAGCCATGGGTTTGGCCAGTCTCTCTCTGCTGTTGCCGTGTGGACCCACCGAGGAGGGGCTGACTAAGAAATGGAGAAGAGGAGAGGAGAGCGAAAGAGGAGGGGAGGAGAGCAGAGGGGAGGAAAGGAGAGAGAGGATGGAGAGGAGAGAAGGCTGTCTCTCCCACCCTCTCAGATGGTTTGCCTGTCCCGTTTTCTTTTTAAATAAAGTGCTTCTTCCCACAAAATGCACATACAAGATTGTTTCACTGCAGACCATAAATCTTCAGAGCCAAGGAGAGAGAATGTTAAATTCCAGGGGATTCGGCAAATGAACATGTTAACTACTGACAGTACCGGAATATAATATATTTCCCTTTAGGAGCTAAGTGGTGGCAAAACATGAAGTCATTGTGTTTTCTTTTAACTAAATTAATTTCTGTTGACATGCGGTAGACGGTTCATTCTCACAAGTACAGGTATACTGATTGTGAAGGGCTGCAGCTTGGATGGAGAATAAAATATTTTCTATTTCGGTGCAGCCCGCCAGGTTGCCTGGTGTGGTGTTATGCAATTACAATCCCCTAGGCACTTACAGTATGTTCTTCAATGCTGTTACCATCAAAATGAGAATGATTAACATTCTGTATTTGAATGATTAACATTCTGTATTTGACTTGCACACGGTATTCCTGGGCAATAATGTCTTGCCCCCTATTTGCTGTGGATCACCATGCAGATGTCTAGGCCCATTAGTTGCCCAGTCATCGAGGTGTGTGCACCTCAGTGCACTGTCTGCTGGTAATGACCCTCCTCATCATCTTGATTTGGACAAAGAGAAATACCCCTATTACCAAGATCCTGTTTCCAATGTGGAACAGCTCTGCCAGGGTGAAGTGACAGTAAGCCTCGCTCCACACATTATTTTGACTTGCTTATATTTCAGGGCTACTATTTATTCAATGGATCATTGTACACAGACCCATTTCCTTGTTACAGAACATATTGTGAACATTTCCATAATGCTCACATTGTGCATTAGAGCTGGGTTTGCAACCTTGTGTGTCTCCCAGTTAATCATCGTAACAGGACTCTGCTACCTCTTATCTTGGTTAACTGCTGCCTCTATTTGCTTTGCAGGGTGAGAGCCTGTGCAATTATGAAAACACAGTTACCATGAGATGGCATCAATGTCAGTTCCATCGAAGTAAGGAGAAATTAATTAGTTACTATGACAGGACCTAAATAGTTGAATAAATTTGGTTGATGAGTTCATTAACTGTAATGTATTTCAAATGCCTCTTGACATATGTATGTAAATTACACCAAAGTAGTATGCCCTTTGGTATTGTTTAAACTCTTGGAGATATCTGTAATACCTGATTAATTTGAATAACTTTATTAGTTTGTGCCGTTGAGTGTCTTTCTGGTTTATGATGCAGCACCTCATTAAATGCAAATTGCTCCAAGGCATTATTAATGCTTTAGTTGATACATTGAAATATCATGGAATATTCACAGCAATTAATATCAGACCTTCAGTTAACTGCAGAGCTTCTATATAGTTCATTATTGATTGATTAATAACCTGTTTAAAGGATTTACAAAGATGGACAGCTTCACTATTGTTTTGCATACAAAGCAGTCAAGTTCCTGTTTTTAAGTAGGCACATTTATCATAGGATGTATTATTACAAGGTAAATTTGACTCCAGCGATATTAAAAACATAACATAATTTCTTCCAATCTTGCCCCTTTTATGTGGTTTTAATGTAAAAAAAAATACAGTTTTATCAAAATAGATGATTATTCTAGGGGAAATGTTTATCAAAATGGAACCTTTACCAAGGGAATCTAATAAACAAGGGAATCTAATATGTCTCAACTCACCACAACAATTATATAATGTACTTTCACTAGATTCATGTTGCCCTTTCAGTCCTTTCAGTTGTCAGCATTGACCCATATGCAGCTGTTTGAAGTCAATTGTGTCGCTGTTTCTTTGGCAGTGTCTCCAGCATTTTGATCTCTCTCCTCATTTTTCCTCAGCGTAATATTCACACAGGATTGTTTTGTTTCATGGCACCTCTAAATCTTAATTTCAAATGTAGACAATTCAAGTGTTATCTGCGGCCCTGGGTGTACCCTGAAACACCCAGCGAATCCAAAGCAGTTCACTACTGAACAGTCTCAAGGTGGCTACATTTTTAATGACTTTTGGTTTTTAATTGAACACTCAGACATTCTCGAAGCCCTGAAGAGGCCGGGGTGGAGGAGATCCAGAATGTGGAGCAGTGCATGCATAGTCTGTTCTGTTTCTCTTTATTATATGAAATTAGAATAGACCTCCTTTAATTCCCAGTAATTCACCATCTCCGATTAAGTTCAGCTTCCACAAACATATATACACAACGTTATCTAGAATAGACCTCCTTTAATTCCTAGTAATTCACCATCTCCGTTTAAGTTCAGCTTCCACACATATAGATACAGAACGTTATGAGATGACGATGACAAATGAGGTAAATAACGTAATATAGCTTACAGCATTTCACACTTAGAGAGGGGTGTGGGGCTTCATATTTCATGTTAGATTAAACCACACATGGTATAAGATGTATATTTCAGAGAGCTCAGACTCATAGTTCAGGTCCCATATCCTCCTGCTTTCTATTTAGTGTAGATACGCATCTGATTAAACCCAGTGATGAATGCATTTTATCAAGATGCCATTAGAAAGGCTGCTGTGCACTAGTGATTGGGGGAGAAGTAGATAGTTACATAGTGGGATATTTTTTGGGGACGATATATCATATGGTATCATTTTGACAATTTTGCAGTATTATTTTTGTGCTAGTTGGCTGTACCTGCACCAAAACTCCAGTATTTTTCCTTCATAGCTTGTTCTGCATATTCTTTTTAATTAGGGGGCCATTTTCAGCACTTTTATTTCCATATCTGATTTCAAAACTTGTTTTCTCATGGCTTTCTTCTCTCTCACTTGTTCCTCTACAGCACACATTTGGTGAACAATATGTTTGGAACATCAAATTGCAATAAAATCAAAGTATTGAATTGCAATACATATAGAATCGTGAGAATCGCAATACATAACGTATCAGCATCTAAGTATCGTGCTAATACCTTGGTACAAGATGGCGCCGGAGAACAAGGCTGACGTTTTATGTATTCCTAACCAACGGTGTTTTTTTTGTTCGTTTCTTTGCGTTGTTGGTAACTTATTTTTTTACCTATTTTGTACATAATGTTGCTGCTACCGTCTCTTATGACCGAAAATAACTTCTGGACATCAGAACTGCGATTACTCACCACGGACTGGCAGAATCCTTTTTTTCCTTTAACGAGTCCGACGAGCCCGACGTGAATGATATACTGCTTTCCCGGGAACAGGCCCAGATCCCCGTCATTTGTGTGAAGAGAAGGCGAAGAAAAAGAGGCGGGCTGCCTTCTGAGAATTCGTAGGCGATCGAATAAACCCCCACTTCCTTCCATTCTGCTAGCAAATGTGCAATCTTTGGAAAATAAAATTGATGACCTACGCGGAAGACTAAACTACAAACGGGACATTCTAAACTGTAATATCTTATGTCTCATGGAGTCATGGCTGAACAACGACATTATCAACAAACAGCTGGCTGGTTATATGCTGTATCGGCAGGATAGAACAGCGGCGTCTGGTAAGACACGGGGTGGCGGACTATGTATTTTTGTAAATAACAGCTGGTGCACGATATCTAAGGAAGTCTCAAGGTTTTGCTCGCCTTATCTCATGATAACCTGTAGACCACACTATCTACCTAGAGCGTTTTCATCTGTATTTTTCATAGCTGTCTATATACCACCACAGACTGATGCTGGCACTAAGACTGCACTGAATGAGGTGTATTCCGCCATAAGCAAACAGGAAAACACTCACCCAGAGGCGACGCTCCTAGTGGCCGGGGACTTTAATGCAAGAAAACTTAAATTCGTCTTACCAAATTTCTATCAGCATGTTAAATGTGCAACCAGAGGGAAAAAACCCTGGACCACCTTTACTCCACACACAGAGATGCATACAAAGCTCTCCCTCACCCTCCATTTGGCAAATCTGACCATAATTCTATCCTCCTGATTCCTGCTTACAAGCAAAAATTAAAGCAGGAAGCACCAGTGACTCGATCAATAAAAAGGTGATCAGATGAAGCAGATGCTAAGCTACAGGATTGTTTTGCTAGCAGAGACTGGAATATGTTCCGGGATTCCTCCGATGGCATTGAGGAGTACACCACATCAGTCATTGGCTTCATCAGTAAGTGCATCGATGACGTCGCCCCCACAGTGACTGTACGTACATAACCCAACCAGAAGCCATGGATTACAGGCAACATCCTCACTGAGCTAAAGGCTAGAGCTGCCACTTTCAAGGAGCGGGACTCTAACCCGGAAGCTTATAAGAAATATCGCTATGCCCTCCGACGAACCATCAAACAGGCAAAGCATCAATACAGGACTAAGATCGAATCGTACTACACTGTCTCTGATGCTCGTCTGATGTGGCAGGGCTTTCAAACCATTACAGACTACAAAGTGAAGCACAGCCGAGAGCTGCCCAGTGAAACAAGCCTACCAGACGAGCTAAACTACTTCTATGCTCGCTTTGAGGCAAATAACACTGAAACATGCATGAAAGCACCAGCTGTTCTGAAAGACTGTGTGATCATGCTCTCCGCAGCCGATGTGAGTAAGACCTTTACACAGGTCAACATTCACAAAGCCGCAGGGCCAGACAGATTACCAGGACGTGTACAGCGAGCATGTGCTGACCAACTGGCAAGTGTCTTCACTGACATTTTCAACCTCTCCCTGTCCGAGTCTGTAATACCAACATGTTTTAAGCAACATGTTTTAACAGCATAGTCCTTATGCCCAAGAACACTAAGGTAACCTGCCTAAATGACTACCGACCCATAGCACTCACGTCTGTAGCCATGAAGTGCTTTGAAAGGCTGGTCATGGCTCACATCAAAACCATTATCCCAGAAACCCTAGACCCACTCCAATTTGCATACCATCCTAACAGATCCACAGATGCAATCTCTATTGCACTCCACACTGCAACACCTATGTGAGAATGCTATTCTTTGACTACAGCTCAGCGTTCAACACCATAGTGCCCTCAAAGCTCATCAATAAGCTAAACACCTCCCTCTGCAACTGGATCCTGGACGTCGTGACGTGCCACCCCAGGTGGTAAGAGTAGGTAACAACACATCTGACACGCTGATCCTCAACACAGGGGCCCCTCAGGGGTGCGTTCTCAGTCCCCTCCTGTACCCCCTGTTCACTCATGACTGCACGGCCAGGCATGACTCCAACACCATCATTAAGTTTGCCAATGAAACAACAGTGGTAGGCCTGTTCACTGACAACAACGAGACAGCCTATAGGGAGGAGGTCAGAGACCTGGCCGTGTGGTGGCAGGACAACAACCTCTCCCTCAACGTGATCAAGACAAAGGAGATGATTGTCGACTATAAGAAAAAGAGGACAGAGCACACCCCCATTCTCATTGATGGGGTTGTAGTGGAGCAGGTTGAGAGCTTCAAGTTCCTTGGTGTCACCAGCAAACTAACATGGTCTAAGCACACCAAGACATTCATGAAGAGGGCAAGACAAAACCTATTCCCTCTCAGGAGACTGAAAAGATTTGTCATAGGTCCTCAGATCCTCAAAAGGTTCTACAGCTGCACCATCGAGAGCATCCTGACTGGTTGCATCACTGCCTGGTAAGGCAACTGCTCGGCCTCCGACCACAAGGCACTACAGAGGATAGTGCGTACGGCCCAGTACATCACCAGGGCCAAGCTTCCTTCCATTCAGGACCTCTATACCAGGCGGTGTCAGAGGAAGGCCCTAAAAATTCTCCAGCCACCCTAGTCATAGACTGTTCTTTCTGCTATCGCATGGCAAGCGGTACCGGAGCACCAAGTCTAGGTCCAAGAGGCTTTTAAACATCTTCAACCCCCAACCCATAAGACTCCTGAACATCTAATCAAATGACCACCCAGACTATTTGCATTGCCCCCCCCCCCCCCTTACACCACTGCTACTCTCTGTTGTTATCATCTATGCATAGTCACTTTAATAACTCTGCCTACATGTACATATTACCTCAACTAACCGGTGCCCCCGCACATTGATTCTGTACCGGTACCCCCCTGTATATAGTTTCGCTATTGTTATTTTACTGCTGCTCATTAATTACTTGTTACTTTTATTTCTTATTCTTATTCGTATTTTTTTTAAACTGCATTGTTGGTTAGGGGCTCGTAAGTAAGCATTTCATTGTAAGGTCTACACGTGCTCTGTTCGGCGCATGTGACTAATAACATTTGATTTGATTTGGACATCATATCATGAGGTCCCTGGCAATTCTCAGCCCTACTGTGCACTTCAGAGTGTTATGTTGGCCTGTGACTGGAAGGTGCAGCCAACAAAACTTGAACCCTACATCATGGTGGCTTCGGTGAGGATAGGTGCTTTTAATTTTCTGTGCGGCTTCTCAATTTTCCAGTAGTTTCTCTCAAAGTTGGCTGCTTAGCAGGGGTGTCTCCGGAGAAAATCTGTTGTCTGTTTTGCCTGTTCCAGTGCCTGCTGGGGAAGTGGCTGAGGGGAGTTTCTTCAGAAGACAAAAAAAACTATTAATTACCAATGTAGTCTCAGAGCGGGGCTACGGTAGCAGGTAAATGAGATTCAGGAGGAGCAGCTGCAGCTCATCTCCTGTGTCTAGCTATTCTTAGAGACTAAAAAGCTGAGGGGATGGCTTTGGGACAGGACCAGGACCGGAGAAATTAACACATTATGTTGCTATGTGTTTCTACTCAGCAAAAAGCGCCTGTGTAAATTCAACTTTAGTAGTGTAAGTAAAATGTATATTGTCCCACTCAATAGAGTTTCCAGACTTGTTCAAAAAAGTGTTGGTGTTTAATTTTTTTTAAATCTAATTGATGTCATCACTCATTATTTCCCATCCTCTTCCTTCTCTGACAAGGAATCTGACAATGTTCCTAAAAGTAAGTGAATCACTTTAGACATATGATAGAGACCCCCCTTAACTTAGCAATCATAACCCTAATAATCAGTGCACATTCTGGACGATAATGATCTTAAAAATGTCCTAATTCCTACAGCAAAAGTAATTCTGCATTCTGATACAATTCTAGCCTATCAGTATCTTGACACTCATTCATCATTATTGGGTTAATGTTTTCAGACCATTTAGCTATTTCCTTTTTGAGGAAATAATGAGTTCAATACTTTACAATGACACCGCAACGCCGTTGTAGGCGGCCCTCTTTAAATTCATTCATCAATCCGGTGGCCTCTATTTGATGATTGGGCGGCATTTTGTGAAGACTGAGTACAGGTGTGGTGACAGGTCTGTGATTCTGCCTCGGTGTTATGTACTGCAGCGGTAGGCACACAAATACATTATACACCTCTTGGAAAAGGTTATGGAGAGAGATGGAGAACAGCAGTAAATTGCCTCTCCATCACATTATTGGCCTTTCATGTTACCAAGTCGGTCATATAGGCTCATTGTGAATGCATGCCTCTGATTGAGTATGAGCAAATTGACTAGTTTGCATTAATCTGCATTTGGTTCATTTACACTGTTCAATAACATCATTATTCGTTTCTCAATAGGATAATTGTTCCAATGATAAATCAAGGACATTTAGCAAACAAGGATGTGTGATACATTTGACCGTAAATGCTCTCGAAATGACTCTCGATCAATTAAACTATATGGCCTATTCAATCAGTCATTAGGCAGGATGTAGACTGTCATTCACACTCTCAAAGTCTTTATTTCAATATCATAGAGAATATCCCGGTCCGGAGCCTCCAGCGACGGTCCCCGGTCCGGAGCCTCCAGCGACGGTCCCCGGTCCGGAGCCTCCAACGACGGTCTCCGGTCCGGAGCCTCCAGCGACGGTCCCCGGTCTGGAGCCTCCAGCGATTGGGGATCATATATGTTGTCATTTTCCTTTTGGGTTTTGTGGGATCTTATTTTCTGTTTAGTGTCTGTGCCTGACAGAACTGTTCGCTTTCGTTTTGTTGCTGTAGTTATTTTGTTTTAGTGTTTCTTGAATAAATGAATCATATACACTTACCACGCTGCGCCTTGGTCTACTTCTACCACCAACGAGAGCCGTTACAGAAGATCCCACCAAAAACAGACCAAGCAGCGTGGCCAGGATGAGTGGACATGGGAGGAAATCCTGAATGGAGAAGGGCCCTGGACGCGGATTGGAGAGTATCGCCGTTCAAGGGAGAAGATGGAGGCGAGTTGACATGGGAGCAAATCCTGAATGGAGAAGGGCCCTGGACGCGGATTGGAGAGTATCGCCGTTCAAGGGAGGAGATGGAGGCAGCAAGAGAGAAACGGCGACGATACGAGGAATTAGAACAACAACGGAAGCCCGAGAGGCAGCTCCCAATTTTTTTTGGGGGGGAGGGGGCACACGGGGAGATTGGCGGAGTCAGGGTTTAGACCTGAGCCAACTCCCCATGCTTACCGTGGGGAGCGTGTCAGGCACCGTGTTATGCGGAGATACAGTGCGCATTCACAGCCCGGTGCGCTCGTTGCCGGCTCCCCGCATTTGCCGGGCTAGAGTGGGCATTCAGCCAGGACGGGTGGTGCCGACTCAGCGCTCCTGGTCTCCAGTACGCCTCCTCGGTCCAGGATATCCTGCGCCGGCTCCACTCACTGTGTCGCCAGTACGCCTTCACAGCCGAGTGCGTCCTGTGCCAGCACCCCGCACTTGCCGGGCTAAAGTGAGCATCCAGCCAGGATGGGTTGTGCCAGCTCTACACTCCAGACCTCCAGTGCGCCTCCATGGCCCAGTATATCCTGTGACTGCTCCATGCACCTGGCCTCCAGTGCGTCTCTCCAGCCCGGTACGCCCTGTGCCTGCTCCACGCACCTGGCCTCCAGTGCATCTCTCCAGCCTGGTACGCCCTATGCCTGCTCCACACACCCAGATCCATGGCCCGAAGCCTCCAGTGCGTCTCTCCAGCCTGGTACGCCCTGTGCCTGCTCCACACACCAGATCCATGGCCCGAAGCCTGCAGTGACGATCCATGGCACGAAGCCTCCGGCGACGATCCATGGCATGAAGTCTCCGGCAACGATCCATGGCACGAAGCCTCCGGCGACGATCCATGGCACGAAGCCTCCAGCGACGATCCATGGCACGAAGTCTCCGGCAACGATCCATGGCACGAAGCCTCCGGCGACGATCCATGGCACAAAGCCTGCAGCGACCATCCATGGCACGAAGCCTCCAGCGATGGTCCGCGGTCCGGAGCCTCCAGCGACGGTCCCCGGTCCGGAGCCTCCAGCGACGGTCCCCGGTCCGGAGCCTCCAGCGAGGGTCTCCAGTCCGGAGCTTACAGGGGGGGTTCCTAGCCTGGAGTCCCTGACGACGATCTACGGTCCGGAGGTCCCGGCAACGATCCCTGCACCAGAGGCGCCATCGAAGTGGGGGGAGCCTCAAACGGAGCGGGGTCTGCATCCCACACCGGAGCCTCCACCGAGAGTAGATGCCCACCCGGACCCTCCCCTATAGGTTCAGGTTTGCGGCTGGAGTCCGCACCTTTGGGGGGGTACTGTCACGCCCTGACCTTAGAGATCTTTATTATTCTCTATGTTTGGTTAGGTCAGGGTGTGACTCGGGTGGGAAAGTCTATGTTTTCTATTTCTTTGTTTTTGGTCGAGTGTGGTTCCCAATCAGAGGCAGCTGTCTATCGTTGTCTCTGATTGGGGATCATATATAAGTTGTCATTTTCCTTTTGGGTTTTGTGGGATCTTATTTTCTGTTTAGTGTCTGTGCCTGACAGAACTGTTCGCTTTCATTTTGTTGCTGTAGTTATTTTGTTTTAGTGTTTCTTGAATAAACGAACCATGAACACTTACCACGCTGCGCCTTGGTCTACTTCTACCACCAACGAGAGCCGTTACAATCCCAAGGTCTTATTTATGGGTTTTCATGAGTTTGTCAATGTATGCTCTAGAAAATTAAACACAGCCAGGTAAGTGGTAGCCAAGCAAATCGGGAACATTCCGAGAACATTACGTAAGATTCCCATTAAGTTCTAGTTAGGGTTTTTATCTAATATTAGGTTGATAACATCCCAAAAACATTCAAATATTTTTTTTTAATGAAATATCCTTGGAATGTTCTCCTAACATCCACAAAAATGTTGTGCACAACATCTGTAACAAACACCCAAACATTCTCATTATGTTTCCAGGTAATGTAATAATGTACCAGTTATGGTTTTAGAACATACTGCTGCAACAAAATGTGAGAACAACAGAAATGGTTCTGGGAAAATATTAGAATGTTCTGCTAATGTTGATGGAGATGTTATTAATAACACCCATAACAAGCAGGGAATATTCCCACAATGCTCTCATAAAGATATAGTGTGACGTTATGACATGATTGTTCCAATAATGTTCCCTGAACATACTACAGCAATATAGATGGGTTAGCTGGCAACGCCACAAAAACGATGTGCGCGCTTCAAAGGGGCAAAAGGCTGTGTGTTATGGTTCTGGATGGCTAGATAGCTACCAACAATGACAAGAAACTGCCAGGTGGTGAATTGTGAGTGGCTTGTTTCAGCTCGTTTGATCTTGTTCTTGATACCATGTCTTGTTTTCATGTATTTTGACTGATGTCATGTCTACTGTATGATAATATGGCAAACATGTGCTAGCTAGCTAGCTAACCAACAACTATAATGATGTATTTGAGAGACAAGTGCTCATTGTGCAACTTTATTTATGTTTTCAATAAACATTGGAGACAAAATATAGTTTATATGTTATCAACAATCTAAGCCAAGCCCATCTGTTTTGCCCCATAGTTACACATTTTTCGTTAGGTGGAAATTACAAACTTTTGAAGCATTTTTAAACCGTGAATACAGTACAAGTTTTCAATTCTTGCGGTACAGGAACATTTCTCCTGCAACAGGGTGGTCCTGTTCAGGATCCTGTATAGGCCTAACAACCAATGATGTGTATTGATAAGAACAAACAGCCCAGCAAACTGGGAACATTCCCAGAACATTTGTATACATTCAAATTCAGTTCTAGTTAGGGTTTGAGCTATCATTACGACAGTGTTGTAGTTCTCGAGTCTGGTCTCGAGACCATCGTTGTATCGGTGTTGGATCCATTTCTACTCGGTCTTGACTAGGTCTTGGATGGTGATGACTCATAATTTCTTCTATTAGACCTTCAGTGTGTGACAGGCCCGTGATGGTGAAAGGACAGCAACCCTAATACCAGTGCACTCATGTAGGAGAGTGCACTTTTTGTAAAACACAAAGGGCCCTATGGTGTAGTGGAGGCTATACACAGGTATATGCCCTATACCACAGGAGGTTAGTGGCACCGTCATTGTGGAGAACGGGCTTGTGGTAATAACTGAAGCGGAATCAGTGGAATGGTATCAAATACCACAAACACATGGTTTCCAGGTGTTTGATGCAGTTCCATTTGCTCCGTTCCGGCCATTATTATGAGACGTTCTCCCCTCAGCAGCCTCCACTGCCCTATACCCACTTTTCTTTCAGTGGGCACTGCCTATACTCAGTTCTTAATCCCTACTGTTGCGTATCAAAGTAGTGTATTGGAGGTATACGATTTATTAATGATGTAGTACAAAAGAGAAATCATTCAAAAAGTAGCCTACACAATTGCAAAGCACGTGAAATATATTCACGTGAGCAGCACACATAGCCTAGTTTCAGCAGAATTTCATCTGCAGACAGCAATAGTGCGCAGCTCTCAACTGGTTGTCGCATGGAGCAGCTCACAGAAGAATCATCGGTACATCGGTAGCCGGTAGGTAGGAAAGATGTTTCAACTTAGGATATCTACCAGTAAATGCTAACTAAAGCAACAATGGGTATGCATACCAGGTATTGAAAAAGTTTGGTCCATAGTCTTGGTTAGTTGGATATTTGGGATGTGCAATTCAGTCATCATGCACTGTTTGCATGAACATTTCTTAAGGCTTTCCCAAAAAACCTCCCCAATTAAATGTTGACTGCAGTGTAGGCCTACAGAATGATATAATGCTGTTTTGTATCAATGGGTAGGGCATTTCATTTGCTTAATTGAATTAAAGGGTAACTACACCCTCCAAAAATACATTTATTTTTATTTTTCCAAGACCTCAATTGGTCTGCTGATGTGGTTTAAGCATTGTTGTGGACTTAGAACATCACATTTTTCAATTTTATTTCTAAAAAAGTGTGAAAATCAGAGTGAAAATCTGACAAAACTATAGGAAAACATAGGATATATCACACAGGGCGCCTTTATTTAGTTTGCTACGCCACCAGGATCCTAATGTTTCTAGTGGATTTCCCTTTGTACTGAAATCCTTAAATTATGATCCAAACTATGGCTTGATATCTTAGGACATATTCACATCAATGTGCACATCACCGCAATCTGCCAGGCAATAATTTAATATGACTTCTGAAATTAAGTTTGTAGGGAAAATGAAAGTCAAAACATCCCAACTTTACAGTATATAAAGAAGATTGGTAGAGTAAGAAATAATTGAGTTTACTTACTTATTTTTCTAGATTATGACAAAGACCACAACCTGGAAGTCAGAGTAAAGGTATAAACACCTTTATATTTGTTAGTCTCATTCAAGTGGCGCAGTGGATTAATTCCAGGACTAACATGCCAAACGTCGATCCCCGCTTGTGACAATCTACAAAATACAGTAGAACTGTTTGTACAATAAATGTCTAATAAATTGTAATGTGATTCCAAATAATTGCCATATGTGTTGTTGTACAAATAATTTATTCAAGAATAAGATAACATGAACACATGAAAGAAACCTCCATGGACTGTTCAGAACTTAATTTTATAATTCTGGGAACATATACAGTGAATTATTGTTCTTGTAACATCAGGTGAATGTTTTTTGCACCCTAAAAGAAACATATAATCAATTGCACAACTGGACAGTTTTGTGTTTTGGGAACACATATTTTGGAATGTCCCTGCAATGTTCTCACCAGACTGTTCCCACAACCTAATGAAACATTCTGGATGCTTTTGAAGAACAGACTATGTGTTCTAGGAACATTCTTGCAACGTCAGCCGAATGTTTTATACAAACATTGAATAATCATCAGCACAACTGGACAGTTTTTGTGTCATGAAAACCTTTGACACAACCTAACGAATGTTCGGGGAACTTTCACAAAACCAATTTGGGTTTGCTGGGAGGCTTCCTACTGACTGTATTGAATGAGCACCATACATTGCAGTATATGATTTATGTCCCATAGCTCTTATGTTTGTGGTTTGGAATGCTCTGGTCTTGATGGAAATAAAGTGCTGTGTATGTTTTACCAAGACATGTAATTCCAAAGATGAATGGCTCTATTCTATTTACTCTCAAGGTTAGTGATCCACACCCAGAGCCTGAGGGGTACAGATGAAGATGCTACATGTATCACTGAAGACCATGCTGACCACCCATGGTACTAGCGTAATTGAAGATCATGGACCACATTTCCAACTGCATGATGCAAAACTCCCATTAGAATTGAATGGTAAGGAAATGGAATACCCTAGGTTTGTGTAGTCATAGCTCGTCCATGAAACCATGCCAAACTGCCAGAACGTTGATTCACTTAAAAGCTTTTAGATCATGTCATGCATATGGAAACATAGACACAGCAAGACAGAGCTGTAAGAGACTACTACCAAATCACATTGTTGTGGTGCACAGCTTTACTGTACATTGTGCATTTGATTTCCTTCCTAGCATCAAATTGTATCAGGAATCAAGGTAAGACCTAGATGCAAACTGTCGAAGTAACACTATTGTAGCAACAGGCAAAGACAGGTCAAGGAAGGCAGGGGTCGAAAAATCCAGGGTAAGGCAAAGGTACAGGACGGCAGGCGGATTCAGGGTCAGGGACAGGCAGGGTTCAGTAATCCAGTGGAGCAAAGGTACAGGACGGCAGGCAGGCACAAGGTCAGGCAGAGAGGTCAGGCAGGTGGGTACAGGGTCAGGACAGGCAGGGTTCAGTAATCCAGAGTTGGAGCAAAGGAACAGGACAGCAGTCAGGCTAAGGGTCAGGCAGAGAGTGGGTGGGTACAGGGTCAGGACAGGCAAAGGTCAAAACCGGGAGGACTAGCAAAGAGAGGCTGGGAAACAATAGGAGCTGACAGGGAAACAATAGGAGCTGACAGGGAAACCACTGGTAAGCTTGAACGAACAAGACGAACTGGCAACAAACAGACAGAGAACACAGGTATAAATACACAGGGGATAATTGGGAAGATGGGCGACACCTGGAGGGGGGTGGAGACAAGAACAAGGACAGGTGAAACAGATCAGGGCGTGACAGATTGTCTAAAAAGTGTTCAAACATTCTTCTGGATTTGCTTGGACCATCTTTATGTAATGGTAAATTATTCACAGTTGGATGCTCTGAAATCCCATATTCCACTTATATCCATGCAGCATGAGCTACTTGAATGAGCACAATATTTTCCATTGGGATGGTGGGGAATTTGTGTTCTTCAGCAAATCAACCCCCCCAATAGTTGGATGTTTAATTCCCCTGTAGCACGACACTAAATTAACAACCCAGCAGCAGCAATTTGAAATTGAAGTGTAGAGCCTGTCATCGGTCACAAAGGCATCCGGACATCTGTGTGTGTGTTTGCTCGCTCACGTTCTTGTGTGTAAATGGTTGATGGGCTTGATGGGCCCTGCTGTGGTGGTTCTCTGTGTTGATTGCTTTATATCCGAGTGTGTTTTCTCAAGTGTACTTAGTGTCCAGGGCTTGTCTGGCAGCAGGAGCATAAATCTGTCCGTTTCATGTGTTCACTGAGCAGGAACATTATGTTTGACTTCACCTGGTCATCTGCCCCTTGGTAGTATCCTTCTTGTGCTCTAATTTACTTTCTTCTGAAAGGCATTCGTGTAATTATATTATTCAAATGAAGACTACCACAGAATATATAAATACACTGCTCAAAAAAATAAAGGGAACACTTAAACAACACAATGTAACTCCAAGTCAATCACACTTCTGTGAAATCAAACTGTCCACTTAGGAAGCAACACTGATTGACAATACATTCACATGCTGTTGTGCAAATGGAATAGACAACAGGTGGAAATTATAGGCAATTAGCAAGACACCCCCAATAAAGGAGTGGTTCTGCAGGTGGTGACCACAGACCACTTCTCAGTTCCTATGCTTCCTGGCTGATGTTTTGGTCACTTTTGAATGCTGGCGGTGCTTTCACTCTAGTGGTAGCATGAGACGGAGTCTACAACCCACACAAGTGGCTCAGGTAGTGCAGCTCATCCAGGATGGCACATCAATGCGAGCTGTGGCAATAAGGTTTGCTGTGTCTGTCAGCGTAGTGTCCAGAGCATGGAGGCGCTACCAGGAGACAGGCCAGTACATCAGGAGACGTGGAGGAGGCCGTAGGAGGGCAACAACCCAGCAGCAGGACCGCTACCTCCGCCTTTGTGCAAGGAGGAGCAGGAGGAGCATTTACATTTACATTTAAGTCATTTAGCAGACGCTCTTATCCAGAGCGACTTACAAATTGGTGCATTCACCTTATAATATCCAGTGGAACAACCACTTTACAATAGTGCATCTAAATCTTTTAAGGGGGGGGTTAGAAGGATTACTTTATCCTATCCCAGGTATTCCTTGAAGAGGTGGAGTTTCAGGTGTCTCCGGAAGGTGGTGATTGACTCCGCTGTCCTGGCGTCGTGAGGGAGCTTGTTCCACCATTGGGGTGCCAGAGCAGCGAACAGTTTTGACTGGGCTGAGCGGGAACTGTGCTTCCTCAGAGGTAGGGAGGCGAGCAGGCCAGAGGTGGATGAACGGAGTGCCCTTGTTTGGGTGTAGGGCCTGATCAGAGCCTGAAGGTACGGAGGTGCCGTTCCCCTCACAGCTCCGTAGGCAAGCACCATGGTCTTGTAACGGATGCGAGCTTCGACTGGAAGCCAGTGGAGAGAGCGGAGGAGCGGGGTGACGTGAGAGAACTTGGGAAGGTTGAACACCAGACGGGCTGCGGCGTTCTGGATGAGTTGTAGGGGTTTAATGGCACAGGCAGGGAGCCCAGCCAACAGCGAGTTGCAATAATCCAGACGGGAGATGACAAGTGCCTGGATTAGGACCTGCGCCGCTTCCTGTGTGAGGCAGGGTCGTACTCTGCGAATGTTGTAGAGCATGAACCTACAGGATCGGGTCACCGCCTTGATGTTGGTGGAGAACGACAGGGTGTTGTCCAGGGTCACGCCAAGGCTCTTAGCACTCTGGGAGGAGGACACAAGGGAGTTGTCAACCGTGATGGCGAGATCATGGAACGGGCAGTCCTTCCCCAGGAGGAAGAGCAGCTCTGTCTTGCCGAGGTTCAGCTTGAGGTGGTGATCCGTCATCCACACTGATATGTCTGCCAGACATGCAGAGATGCGATTCGCCACCTGGTTGTCAGAAGGGGGAAAGGAGAAGATTAATTGTGTGTCATCTGCATAGCAATGATATGAGAGACCATGTGAGGATATGACAGAGTCAAGTGACTTGGTGTATAGCGAGAATAGGAGTGGGCCAAGAACAGAGCCCTGGGGGACACCAGTGGTGAGAGCACGTGGTGCGGAGACAGATTCTTGCCACGCCACCTGGTAGGAGCGACCTGTCAGGTAGGACGCAATCCAAGCGTGGGCGGGGACACAATCCAAGCGTGGGCGGAGCACTGCCAGAGCCCTGCAAAATGACCTCCAGCAGGCCACAAATGTGAATGTGTCTGCTCAAACGGTCAGAAACAGACTCCATGAGGGTGGTATGAGGGCCCGATGTCCACAGGTGGGGGTTGTGCTTACAGCCCAACACCGTGCAGTACGTTTGGCATTTGCCAGAGAACACCAAGATTGGCAAATTCGCCACTGGCGCCCTGTGCTCTTCACAGATGAAAGCAGGTTCACACTGAGCACATGTGACAGAGTCTGGAGACGCCGTGGAGAATGTTCTGCTGCCTGCAACGTCCTCCAGCATGACCGGTTTGGCGGCGGGTCAGTCATGGTGTGGGGTGGCATTTCTTTGGGGGGTCGCACAGCCCTCCGTGTGCTCGCCAGAGGTAGCCTGACTGCCATTAGGTACCGAGATGAGATCCTCAGACCCCTTGTGAGACCATATGCTGGTGCGGTTGGCCCTGGGTTCCTCCTAATGCAAGACAATGCTAGACCTCATATGGCTGGAGTGTGTCAGCAGTTCCTGCAAGAGGAAGGCATTGATGCTATGGACTGGCCCGCCCGTTTCCCAGACCTGTTGGTTGATGTTCTTGATGATCTTTTTGGCCTTCCTGTGACATTGGGTGCTGTAGGTGTCCTGGAGGGCAGGCAGTGTGCCTTTGGTGATATGTTGGGCAGACCGCACAACCCTCTGGAGAGCCCAGCAGTTGTGGGCGGTGCAGTTGCCGTACCAGGCGGTGATACAGCCCGACAGGGTGCTCTCAATTGTGCGTCTGTAAACGTTTGTGAGGGTCTTAGGGGCCAAGCCGAATATATTCAGCCTCTTGAAATTGAAGAGGCGCTGTTGCGCCTTCTTCACCAAACTGTCTGTGTGGGTGGACCATTTCAGATTGTCAGTGATGTATATGTGGAGGAACTTTAAGCTTTTGACCTTCTCCACTGCGGCCCCGTCAATGTGGATAGGGGTGTGCTCCCTCTGCTGTTTCCTGAAATCCACGATCAGCTCCTTCATTTTGTTTGACGTTGAGGGAGAGGTTTTTTTCCTGGCACAACTCCGCCAGGGCCCTCACCTCCTCCCTGAAGGCTGTCTCGTCATTGTTAGTAATCAAGCCTACTACTGTTGTGTCGTCTGCAAACTTGATGATTGAGTTGGAGGTGTGCATGGCCACGCAGTCATGGGTGAACAGGGAGGGGGCTGAAGGGGGCTGAACACACACCCTTGTGGGGCCCTTGTGTTGAGGATCAGCGAAGTAGAGGTGTTGTTTTCTACCTTCACCACCTGGGTGTCGCCCGTCAGGAAGTCCAGGATCCAGTTGCACAGGGTAGGGTTCAGACCCAGGGCCCCGAGCTTAATGATGAGCTTGGAGGGTACTACTGTATGGTGTTGAAGGCTGAGCTGTAGTCAATGATCAGCATTCTTACTTAGGTATTCCTCTTGTCCAGATGTGATAGGGCAGTGTGCAGTGCGATTGCATTGTCTGTGGATCTATTGGGGTGGTATGCAAATTGAAGTGGTTCTAAGGTGTCAGGTAAGGTAGAGGTGGATATGATCCTTAACAAGCCTCTCAAAGCACTTCATGATGACAGAAGTGAGTGCTACAGGGCGATAGTCCTTTAGTTCAGTTACATTTGCTTTCTTGGGTACAGGAACAATGGTGGACATCTTGAAGCAAGTGGGAACAGCAGACTGGGATAGGGAGAGATTGAATATGTCCGTAAACACTCCAGACAGCTGGTCTGCGCATGCTCTGAGGATGCGGCTAGGGATGCCATCTGGGCCAGCAGCCTTGCGAGGGTTAACACGCTTAAATGTCTTCCTCACGTCAGCCACGGAAAATGAGAGCCCACAGTCCTTGGGAGCGCACCGCGTCAGTGGCACTGTGTTATCCTCAAAGTGGGCGAAGACGGTGTTTAGCTTGTCTGGGAGCAAGACGTTGGTGCCATCTATCCACAGTTTCTGGTTTGGGTAGGTTTTAATAGTCACAGTGGGAACAACATCCCCTATACACTTCCTGATGAACTCAGTCACCGTGTCTGTGTATATGTCAATGTTATTCTCACCAGCTACCCAGAACATATCCCAGTACGTGCTATCAAAACAATCTTGAAGCATGGATTCCGATTGGTGAGCCCAGCGTTGAATAGACCTGAGCATGGGTATTTCCTGTTTGAGTTTCCGCCTATAGGAAGGGAGGAGAAAAATGGAGTCGAGATCTGATTTACCAAAAGGAGAGCGGGGGAAGGCCTTGAATGCATCCCGGAAGGGGGAGTAACAGTGGTTGAGAGTTTTAATTTGAGTAAACTAATGGACAACAACACTTAGGCTTCTACTTCCAGCTTATACATACTATATACATTTTACGGACACTGTATATTTTACAAAAGTTATATTTTGTTTGTTTTTAGTCCCATCCTTCAACTACCCTCAGCCCCTCCCATCTATCTCTGAAGACCATCCAGTTTTGATTTCTAATGATGGAATCTTTGGTTATAACTCTGACCCGTAACACTTCTACCTCATATGTTTCATCAATGAAACAGAAGACTGGAAAACTATATTAATGGATTGGTTCACCACATGGCTATCACTCAAAGAGCCCGAATACCTCTAGGCTTAGTATTGCATTCCATGTGTATGGTGTCCATTTTAGGACAGCCAAACTCACTGTTTTGCAACTCACTGTTATGTAGCCTATGCATATTACTATGACGCATTTAGCTCATTACTTGATTGCATATTCTATAGAGCACATACTGAGGCTGTAGCTGAATTATATGAATGAATTCACACCCATTGCTGAAAATGACAACTTTGGATAATTTTAATTGCAATAGTTCAATCAATCAACTCATGAATTTAGTGACTCCCTAGTTGATTGTGTTGATAACAATGCATACTTGACTTTGTAACATTAGCTTGGTTTCTTATTCCAAATACTTCATTCTTCTTTGTAGTGTATTTGTATATTAGTGTGTACTTTGTATTGCTCATGTCAAGGATACACATTTAGTCAGTGTTGCTTTTAGAATTGCTCCACAGCCCATGATATTGAATGAATTATAAGTCATTATGTCAGAGGCCCAGTTTAATAAAGTAGCAGGTCATGACTCCAAGGCTTTACCTCTACATTGGCTATCCACAAGCCATGGCCTTGACTTTGATTTATCGTCACTGACCTCTCCCAGGCTGCACAGTAGAACATTTGCTAATCCTACAATGTCATTTGTCCATATACACACAGAGACATCGGTTAATACGTGTTGCCTTATTATTGTCCTTCTCCACCCTCGGTAGTAGTGTGTGAGGCTGATACACATACTTGTTTTCCCCTGAGGTTTGTTGTACTGGTAGTAAATTATTGGGATGCATAGTGCAGACTTGCATCTTTCATGTGCTGTACATCACAACGCTTACAAATACAATTGTCAGAGACTCCAGTCACGCAAGTCATAGACTGTTTTCTCTGCTACCGCACGGCAAGCGGTACCGGAGCGCCAAGTCTAGGACCAAAAGGCTCCTTAACAGCTTCTACCCCCAAGCCATAAGACTGCTGAACAATTAATCAAATGGCCACTGGACTATTGCATTGACCCCCGACCCCCTCCATTTGTTTTGTACACTGCTGCTACTCACTGTTTATTATCTATGCATAGTCACTTCACCCCTACCTACATGTACAAATGACCTCGACTAACCTGTATACCCGCACACTGACTCGGTACTGGTACCCACTGTATATAGCCTCGTTATTGTTATGTTATTGTGTTACTTTTGAATTAAATTATTTTGCATTTTTTACTTTAGTTTATTTGGTAAATATTTTCTTAACTCTTCTTAAACTGCACTATTGGTTAAGGGCATGTAAGTAAGCATTTCACGGTAAGGTCTTGTATTTCGCGCATGTGACGAATAAAGTTTGATTTGATTTGAAACCAGCAGACCCGCAGGCTAAAGCTAGTTTGTCACAAATCACCAGATCAGAATTTGCGAAGAAAGATTATACTGTATATGGCATTCTTGGAAATTGCTTTGCATCATTTCAATTACTGTCAATAAGTAATTAGCACATATTTCAAGATCATATAACCTGCAGTAAAATAACCTAACCTATGACCCGATCCAACGTTAGAGACGCATATTAGGTCTAAAATCTATCGAGTCAGGATTAACCTTTTCCATGCTCTGGGTCCATTTTTGTGAAAGCATTTTGACAAAGTAGGCAACTGCTGGGCATTGCAGCGAGGCAACAATATTGTAAAAAATACTATATTGGCATCGATATCCCCCTTTTTACCCAAAAGAGTCACCCTAATACCTTTAAAGTGGTATTTGATTCAAAGTTCACAAACATTTGAAACTGATCTGAAGGCATCCTGACCTTTTTTAGATGGTTTGACTTTATCTTTTTCAGATAAAACTCCCTTAAGGCTTGGCATTTGAGATTCATAGAGGATATTGCTGCCTGTAACAATGCCAAATATTGTGATGATTCTCAGATGTTGGTATATGTGAAAGGAACCATTGGTGTTAAAAGTGAGACGTGAATAGTGTCTCAAGCTGTTTACATTTCACAGTTTGTGTGATGCAATCACAATACTACGGTAGTGTATTTGTTGTCAGAAGGTAACAAGTGATGTTGAAAATCCCTCCTGTAATTTGCATGGATGCTGTGTGGCACACAATATCAAGTTAACACTGTGCCAGGTTTCAGTAGAATAAAGTGTTTACAACTGTATATGTTTCACTTGTTATTTTCAGAAGGGAATATAAGACCAAAACAATTCTAAAATCCTATAAACACATGTTTTATATACCTCGGTTCAAGAGAATAACAGGTGCAAAGTTTGCACCAGAGAAATGCAGGGAATCAGCCCCCACGGCTCTTAACATTTAATTAGAGCCTCTCAATAATAAAGCCACGCTCATGAATAATCCATTGCTCTTCCCATC
This sequence comes from Salmo salar, assembly GCF_965601325.2. Lineage (NCBI taxonomy): Eukaryota > Metazoa > Chordata > Actinopteri > Salmoniformes > Salmonidae > Salmo > Salmo salar. The sequence goes on along the minus strand of NC_138293.1, from coordinate 64,533,500 downwards.
TCATCTGCTATAGAATAAGATAGCACGCGCTGCCATCAGGAAGAGCATCAGTTATGTTTCTTATATTTTGTAGGCGATGCATATCACCCTCTGCTATCCACCCTCTAATACAATCTGTCTGTTTGTAATTGATTAGTTTCCCTACAGAAGTCTCAAGAGACCAATACGTTAGCATACAGCTTCTTGTCACTACAAATCAGGAGGACAGGTTGGAACTTGTGCACTCAAGCGGATTCCTATGGCCTTTTTTTTATCATCTCAAATCTCTTCCGATTTTTTCCCCCCTGTCCCTGATAAAGAATCCAAAGGTTGAGGGGCCTACATGCCACATTTGAGAGCTTTCATCAGATAGTCCTGTATTTATTCTGACCCCATCACACCATGTGTGTAATGGACTGTCTGTTGCCCGCTCTTTTTTACCCATGTCTCATCTCAATACTCCGCTAATATTTTGTGATGTGTATGTTTTTTTCAATTTGGTACCCACGGAAGTATTTAATTATACCAAATGATTTGTCTTTGAAACGCTGAATCTGTCTCTGAGAGTGGTTATTATTATTATATCTCAAAGACAGCTGCATTACCTGAGTTCACTGCGTCAATGTGGGTTGTCTTGAATAATTTGGCATTGACGACTGCTGCTGAACATACATGTTAAAAGATACTGAGTCATATGTGATAAGAATAAGTTAAAAGATGTGGGTTGCTATGGTAGTGGTAGAAATAACTCCGGTGGTAAACGCCTCAAAATAAATATATTATAGAAAGTTAAGTTGAACTGACGTAGGTGGATTGAACAGGTTCTAGCTTGTTCTCTGATGAGTCATGAAGATAACCATGATGAGGACCATGGGGTAGCAGAGGTTCTAGACCTTGACTATACTCAATGTAGCTACTATGATAACAACCCAGTCTGAACGCTAAGCAGATCATGTATTTTCATGGTTTAATGTCTGCCACTCTAAAGTAAAAAGATAGACAAGTCACATGCAAGCTGAACTGGGTCACGTTTATAGTGTTCCTATATATAAAAAAAGTACTTCATCACGGTTTATGCTTTGGTACATTTTTTAAATAGTAGCTTAGTATCTATTTGCAAACAACACTCCTGCCTTCAGAGCCAGTCTGTAAACTTAGTTTGTGTAACGGAGCGACATGGTGCTCCAATAAACGTTGAGATCAATAACTGCACACATATCACATATTCTAAAGATGGACATTTACCCTGCATATGATTAGTAGCTTTAGTATATATATATAAAATAATATAAACTGCCATATGAAAACAACAATTGACCATGAAAGAGATTTGCTTCTCTCATGTACCTTTGAATAAAGAATGGCAGAGTACATTTCTGTGTTTCCTCTCCAGGGATCCCTGCGTTAATTATTCAGTGAATACATAACTATGGACACCTATTTCTTCCGCTCACTGAGTGTGTGTGTGCAATGGCGTACCGACACCCCGCAAGCCCCAGAAGGTGGGGGGCCCATGTCTGACATCGATGTTTATTTATAAATCATTTTGACAGTAACAATCCAAGTCATTCATAAACCTTTTACGTTTCCATATTTACTAGGAAGCTAAGCATTTGTTTGTTGCGCTTCAAGAATGAGACTGATAAAAGTGCCTCAGGCCTGGGAAAATAAATAATTTAACTGATATTGGTAAACAAATGTTGTGTTCAAGGCTACGACGACGCCACTCGCCAGTGCAATGAGTGGAACTTACTCAGGTGTTCAAAAAAGCATATCAGACCGAGAGCCTAATGCTTCTTAAGTAGTTCTTTGTGAGTTTTAGTTTAGAGTGTGTTCGTAATTCACACTGGAGTGCCAGAGTGCGCTCTGGCCAATCTTAAATTCAGAGCATTGTCAGATTGTCTGTTTGTAAATTCAGAGCTTTTCGCTCTTTGAACGTTCTGGACGCTCTGGCTGAGGAGTAGGGTTGATCCAAGTGTTCTGACCTCACAAGGCAGTCAAGCACCCAAGCTAGGTGGCCAAAGTTGGCTAGCTTGCTAGCTACTTTCAGACACAAATGAGAGAACACCTTACTCTGACCATTTTACTCGCCCTAGCAGAGCTAGTTAGGCTGTTTTCATGTTATTTAGAGTGTTTGTGACTAACTGTGCTGATGACAACAATTGAATTCCGTTTTTTTTCAGACGTTCACTGACACCGGTCATATTCAACAGGTGTTGCTCGTTAGTGAATTAATCAGTTATTCTGCGCATTGGCACACTCAGACGAAAGTGCTCTGAAATCGGAGTAGATAGCCTGAGTGAATTTACGAACGCACCCTTAAACAATTTCTCCGCAGAAGCGACAGTTACAGGGATCGTTAAAAACAGCTTGATTGCCATAGCAACATCAGGGAAACTGGGTAGAAGGAAGTGGTGCTCCAAATACTAATTCTCCTTAATTGCCGGCCTCAACACGTTACGGAAAGTGATTAACTGTATAGGAAGCTATGGGACAGGCCGTCTGGATACTGAACAGCCAATAAATTAGCAAACGCAAACAGATTATCATCTTTAGCCGACAACAGTTCTTGAGGGCTCAAACTAAAAAAGCGGTTTGCGATTTTGTTCATAATGGTGAATCTGCATTTGAGTTGTGTGATTGCAATATCAACAGTCCCTTATCTCTGGTAAATCTTGGCATGCATCATGCAAGATTAAGTTCAAATTGTGTGATGTGCAATGGACATACAGTGCACAATGTCTCAGGAAAGACTGTCTGGGTTGTCAATACTCAGTATAGAAAACAGTCAGGCCTGCAACCTGGAGCTACAGGCCGAGGTGAAAACATTTGCACACAAAAATGCAAGGTGACGCAGTCAAATACTGTAGCTACTATAGGCCTCTACATAGAATAAAGAGAGATTGATATTAATAGACTGGTTTTACGCACAACAACTTTCTATTCAAGCTGGGAGAGAGCGCGAGGACTGCTCATGTCATGCAGGTTCAGGTAGGCTAAACAGGACAGGTGTGTGTGTGTGTGTGTGTGTGTGTGTGTGTGTGTGTGTGTGTGTGTGTGTGTGTGTGTGTGTGTGTGTGTGTGTGTGTGTGTGTGTGTGTGTGTGTGTGTGTGTGTGTGTGTGTGTGTATACAGTGCATTCGGAAAGTATTCAGACACCTTCCATTTTTCCACATTTTGTCACGTTACAGCCTTATTCTATAATTCATAAAATCGATTTTTCATGTTTTTTTCCTCACAATACCCCATAATGATAAAGCAAAAACAGATTTCTGGAAATATATTTTATTTAAATCCCTGAAATATCACATTTACATAACTATTCATACCCTTTACTCAGTACCGTGTTGAAGTACCTTGGGCAGCAATTACACATCTGTAGTTAGAGAGTTTCTCCCATTCTTCTCTGCAGATCCTCTCAAGCTCTGTCAGGTTGGATGGGGAGCGTCGCAGAACAGCTATTTTCAGGTCTCTCCAGACATGTTTGATCGGGTTCGAATCCGGGCTCTGGCTGGGCCACTCAAGGACATTCAGAGACCCGAAGCGACTCCTGCGTTGTCTTGGCTGTGTGCTTAGGGTCGTTGTCCTGTTGGAAGGTGAACCTTCGCTCCAGTCTGAGGTCCTGAGCGCTCTGGAGCAGGTTTTCATCAAGGATGTCTCTGTACTGTGTTCCGTTCATCTTTGCCTCGATCCTGACTAGTCTCCCAGTCCTTGCTGCTGAAAAACATCCCACAGCATGATGCTGCCACAACGTGCTTCACCGTAGGGATGGTGCCAGATTTCCTCCAGACGTGACGCTTGGCATTCAGGCCAAAGAGTTCAATCTTGGTTTCATCAGACCAGAGAATCTTGTTTCTCATGGTCTGAGAGTCTTTAGGTGCCTTTTGGCAAACTCCAAGTGGGCTGTCATGTGCCTTTTACTGAGGAGTGGCTTCCATCTGGCCATTCTACCATAAAGGCCTGATTGGTGGAGTGCTGCAGAGATGGGTGTCCTTCTGGAAGGTTCTCCCACATCCACAGAGGTACTTTAGAGTTCTGTCAGAGTGACCATCGGGTCCCTGACCAAGGCCCTTTTCCCCCCATTGCTCAGTTTGGCCAGGGGGCCAGCTCTAGGAAGAGTTTTGGTGGTTCCAAACTTCTTCCATTTAAGAATGATGGTGTCCACTGTGTTTTGGGGGACCTTCAATGCAGCATAAATGTTTTGGTACCCTTCCCCAGATCTTTGCCTCGATTCAATCCTGTCTCGGCGCTCTACGGACAATTCCTTCGACCTCATGGCTTAGGTTTTTGCCCTGACATACATTGTCAACTGTGGGACCTTATATAGACAGGTGTGTGCCTTTCCAAATCATGTCCAATCAAGCTGTAGAAACATCTCAAGGATGCTTAATGGAAACAGGCTGCACATGAGCTCAATTTCGAGTCTCATAACAAAGGGTCTGACTACTTATGTAAATAACGTATCTCTGTTTATCTTTTTTTATTTTGATAAATTTGCTAAAATTTCTAAAAACCTGTTTCTGCTTCATCATTATGAGGTATTGTTTGTAGATTTCTGAGGAAAATGTTTTATTTAATACATTTCAGAATAAGGCTGGAAGGTAACCAAAATGAAAAAAGTCAAGACCTTTTGCTATGAGACTCGAAACTGAGCTCAGGTGCTTCCTTTTTCCATTGATCATCCTTGAGTCCACCTGTGGTAAATTCAATTCATTGGACATGATTTGGAAAGGCACACACCTGTCTAAATAGTGGCCCACAGTTGACAGTGCATGTCAGAGCAAAAACCAAGCCATGATGTGGGATGAACTGTCTGTAGAGCTCCGATTCAGGATTGTGTCGAGGTACAGATCTGGGGAAGGGTACCAAAAAAATGTCTGCAGCATTGAAGGTCCCCAATAACACAGTGGCCTCCATCATTCTTAAATTGAAGAAGTTTGCATCCAACAAGACTCTTCCTAGAGCTGGCCACCTGGCAAAATTGACCAAGTGGGAGAGAAGGACCTTGGTCAGGGAGGTGACCAAGAAACTGATGGCCACACTGACCCTTCCCCAGATCTGTGCCTCGACACAATCCTGAATTCCAGAGTTCCTCTGTGGAGATGAGGAGAACCTTCCAGATGGGCAACCATCTCTGCAGTACTCCACCAATCAGGCCTTTATGGTGAAGTGGCCAGACAGAGGCCACTCCTCAGTAAAACGCACATACCAGCCCATTTGGAGTTTTCCAAAAGGCACCTAAGGGACTCTCAGACCATGAGAAACAAGATTCTCTGGTCTGATGAAAAAAGCCTGAATGACAAGAGTCACGTCTAGAGGAAATCTGGCACCATCCCTACAGTGAAGCATGGTGATGGCAGCATCATGCTGTGGGGATGTTTTTCAGTGGCAGGGACTGGGAGACTAGTCAGGATCGAGGGAAAGATGAACGGAGCAAAGTATAGAGAGATGCTTGATGAAAACCTGCTCCAGAGCAATCAGGACTTCAGACTGGGGCGAAGGTTCCCCTTCCAACAGGACAACAAACCTAAGCACACAGCCAAGACAACGCTGGAGTGGCTACGGGACAAGTCTCTGAATGGCCTTGAGTGGCCCAGCCAGAGCCTGGATTTGAACCCGATCGAACATCTCTGGAGAGACCTTAAAATAGCTGTGTAGCAACGCTCCCCATCCAACCTGACAAAGCTTTTACAATCTGCAATATTTCAATTTACAGCTTTAATTACTGAACAAGTAATTACTGCGACACCATATATAGCTTTGTGAAACGTTAGGCTTAACATGAGAAAAGTGTGACCAAACTGGTCTACCAATAAACATTTACCCATTAGCTAAAGCAAAGCTACAGGCTGCATGCCACATGCTCTGGCATCACAGAAAGCCTATCATCGATTCAATACGCAGCTGCATAGACATGGACATTTCAGCACCATGGACAGTGATTGGTAGTCTATATTTTGGGAGTGGCTGTCTTGCAGATGTATTGGATTTTATTGTGGGGGTCCAGAGAAACTGCGTTATGCCAGTGTGTGTGTGTGTGTGTGTGTGTGTGTGTGTGTGTGTGTGTGTGTGTGTGTGTGTGTGTGTGTGTGTGTGTAATGGTCCTGTGTCTAGCAGGCGCAGGACAGCAGATATGAGTAATCAACGTATTTTACTCAAAATACACAAATACAAAGAATATAGCGAGCCCACAATAACGGACCGATTTACAACGAACAATTACTCACAAACAAACATGGGGGAACAGAGGGTTAAATAATGAACAAGTAATTGGGGAATTGAAACCAGGTGTGTAAGACAAAACAAATGGAAAATGAAAGGTGGATCGGCGATGGCTAGAAGGCCGGTGACGTCGACCGCCGAATGCCGCCCGGACAAGGAGAGGGACCGACTTCGGCGGAAGTCGTGTGTGTGTGTGTGTGTGTGTGTGTGTGTGTGTGTGTGTGTGTGTGTGTGTGTGTGTGCGTGTGTGTGTATAAGATAAGTGCAATGGAGTTGCCAATATTTTGTATACAGTGGGGGGGGGGGGGGAGTATTTGATCCCCTGCTGATTTTGTACGTTTGCCCACTTACAAAGAAATGATCAGTCTATAATTTTAATAGTAGCTTTATTTGAACAGTGAGAAACAGAATAACAACAACAAAAATCCAGAAAAACGCATGTTAAAAATGTTATAAAATGATTTGCATTTTAATGAGGGAAATAAGTATTTGACCCCTCTGCAAAACATGACTTAGTACTTGGTGGCAAAACCCTTGTTGGCAATCACAGAGGTCAGACGTTTCTTGTAGTTGGCCACCAGGTTTGCACACATCTCAGGAGGGATTTTGTCCCACTCCTCTTTGCAGATCTTCTCCAAGTCATTAAGGTTTCGAGGCTGATGTTTGGCAACTCGAACCTTCAGCTCCCTCCACAGATTTTCTATGGGATTAAGGTCTGGAGACTGGCTAGGCCACTCCAGGACCTTAATGTGCTTGTTCTTGAGCCACTCCTTTGTTGCCTTGGCCGTGTGTTTTGGGTCATTGTCATGCTGGAATACCCATCCACGACCCATTTTCAATGCCCTGGCTGAGGGAAGGAGGTTCTCACCCAAGATTTGACGGTACATGGCTCCGTCCATCGTCCCTTTGATGCGGTGATGTTGTCCTGTCCTCTTAGCAGAAAAACACCCCCAAAGCATAATGTTTCCACCTCCATGTTTGACGGTGGAGATGGTGTTCTTGGGGTCATAGGCAGCATTCCTCCTCCTCCAAGCACGGCGAGTTGAGTTGATGTCAAAGAGCTCCATTTTGGTCTCATCTGACCACAACACTTTCACCAGTTGTCCTCTGAGTCATTCAGATGTTCATTGGCAGACTTCAGACGGGCCTGTATATGTGCTTTCTTGAGCAGGGGGACCTTGCGGGCGCTGCAGGATTTCAGTCCTTCACGGCGTAGTGTGTTACCAATTGTTTTCTTGGTGACTATGGTCCCAGCTGCCTTGAGATCATTGACAAGATCCTCCCGTGTAGTTCTGGGCTGATTCCTCACCGTTCTCATGATCATTGCAACTCCATGAGGTGAGATCTTGCATGGAGCCCCAGGCCGAGGGATATTGACAGTTCTTTTGTGTTTCTTCCATTTGCGAATAATCACACCAAATGTTGTCACCTTCTCCACAAGCTGCTTGGCGATGGTCTTGTAGCCCATTCCAGCCTTGTGTAGGTCTACAATCTTGTCCCTGACATCCTTGGAGAGCTCTTTGGTCTTGGCCATGGTGGAGAGTTTGGAATCTGATTGATTGATGGCTTCTGTGGGCAGGTGTCTTTTTTACAGGTAATAAGCTGCGGTTAGGAGCACTCCCTTTAAGAGTGTGCTCCTAATCTCAGTTCGTTACCTGTATAAAAGACACCTGGGAGCCAGAAATCTTTCTGATTGCGAGGGGGTCAAATACTTATTTCCCTCATTAAAATGCAAATCAATTTATAACATTTTTGACATGCGTTTTTTTCTGGATATTTTTGTTGTTATTCTGTCTCTCACTGTTCAAATAAACCTACCATTAAAATTATAGACTGATCCTTTCTTTGTCAGTGGGCAAACGTACAAAATCAGCAGGGGATCAAATTCTTTTCCCCCCCACTGTATACTGTACCATATGGCAACTGTATGTACGAGTTGAAAGTCACAGTACAGCAGGTGCGTTTGTTTCTCTGGAACAAGAGGGTACTTGAATGAAGCATATTGAGGGTTTTCGTGGCACCCTGTTGTATACGAGTAAGTAATACATGACAGTTGAGCGGCTATTGACAATTACAGTGTAGCGTGTTGGTTTTAAGATTCCAGCTCTTCAAGGAAATAGACACATCATATTAGATGACATGCTGTGTTTTGGCCTATGAGCATGGTTCCCTTGTGTTATTTTAAGAATATAGAGGCCTCCAAAACAAACTCCCCGGCACTCAGAATGATTAGCTATTGCATAACCTGTAGCCATGCCAAAGGGTTAAAAGCCCAGTTTTAGTCTAGTTCATGCATTAATGGGTTTCAGTAGATTTCTCGGGCTGCAATCCAAGAGGACAATTTAAGAGAGTTATTGGAGACACGTTAACTTGACAACGTAACCATTCCTTCCCCTGAAAGCCTGAAGTAACATGTTATTAAGAGGAGAGGTGTACCAGAGCCTCCACTGACAGCGGAGATAGTTGGATGTCTGGAATAAATAGGATAGAATGTGGATTATGCATTTGTTTACTGTGTTTTTTCTGCCACACTTTTTTCTTTCTTGTTTTGAAGATATTTTGGTCCTTTTTTATCTCACTGTCTTCTTTGTCAACAATTTTTTTTTTTTATTGCGCTTTCATTAAGGCTCTGGCTGTGTGTGTGGGTTTCCGTACGGTGTCAGTTTGTGTTAATGATAGAGACAACATGCTCTACAGAGTAATCAATGATGCATCCTCCAAACCTAGGAGGATTCAGATCATTTCCCAGTTCTCTCCGTTGTTTATTGATCAGTCTCAAATCGCGCCTCAGCTTGACATCCATTACAGTTAATTAGTGATCACAAATTGTTGTGTTATGACATTGGCATGTTATGATGATGTCATGAAGTCTCAAAATGGCAAGGGGTTCTAAATAGTTTTGTATTCAAACTTTTTGCACATGGAGCAGTCTGTGCTTTGTAACTATACAGCTAGTGATGGGACATATGTTCTACGCGAGATGTTTATGGAGACGAGCAACGCTGTAGCAACCTCATTGGGACATGATCATTCACTGCCAGTTATGTCAGGGTTCCTCTGTTTATCTTCATGCTTTGAATACCATGCATTTTACACGTGCATGATAGGCTTTTATGGAACATCACATTTCTCTTTATTAACCAAATTATACTTCCCTAAACCATATGTGAAAAATAAAACCATTTAGGCTCACACCGTTCAGTACAGCTCTCAAAAGACAGTATGTTTTATTGTCTGAATGTCTGTGTTGTGGACCAAAGTATGAAGCCTTAAATGGGGAATTATAATGTAGATAATAGAAGCTGTAGTGGGAGTTCCCCATAATAGATGTTTCCAGATGATTGTTATCTCCCACACACTTGTGCTAAACACTGCAGTGTTTGCTTACTGTATGCTTTTAAACTTACACTGGAACACATCTCGGCTGGATTTAAACATTGAAGCCTTTGAAGTCACTGTGGAGGAGTTTGATGGTTTAGTTCCCCTCGCAATGCACTTTCATGGAGACTGCAGTAAACTGTCATTGCAAGGCAAAATGATCTAAACTGAAAGTGTCACAAAGTGCAGCTCGTGAGTTCAGTTAGGAAATGGATGCCATGAACTTCTCCTAAATAAGGGGGCTGTTTATCAGAAGGGCTACTTAAAAAACATGAGTCTTCCTTTTGGGGAACTGGACAAAGTCTGGTAGAGTCTTCCGTAATGTAACTTGCAATCTTCTAGTCAGTATCTCATGCCTCCCACCCCCATCCCACCAACCTCTCAATCCTCTTTGATACAGTGTCCCTGGATGGATGAGGGCTGTGGAGGAAGTCAGACCAAGTGAGGGATTTGACAAAGAACCCAGAATCCATCTCTCAGGAGAAGTTATATTGGCAGGCCCACACCACCCACGGCATCCATGTTAACTTGAAGCTATACAGTATTATGATTGGATAGGGACTGATACCATAAAATAACATGTGTCCATGTAATTATTAGACTGCAGTATCTGGGAAGCCATGAAGGATCATGGAAATATTTAAATTCTTCTGATCATTCTGTAACACTGCTGTTAGTCTCCCTGCATTCTTATGTTCTTTTTTTAATACTATTATGTCTAAGAAGTAAATGACTGATATGTGGAAATTGTTTTAACAACATGATGAAATGTACAGCATGTAAGTTACACTAATTTTATATACACTGTATCAGGTTTCAGGTAAGACCCAGATTCAGACAGTGTCGAAGTAACAAGAGTTTATTACTAGAACGGGCAGGGAAAACGACAGGTCAAGGGCAGGCAGAAGTTAGTAATCCAGATAGAGTACAAAAGGTCCAGAACGGCAGGCAGTCTCAGGGTCAGAGCAGGCAGGGGTCAATGATCCAGTGTGGTGTGGCAAAGTACAGAACGGCAGGCAGGCTCAGGGTCAGGGCAGGCAGAATGGTCAAAACCAGGAAAAAGTAGAAAACAGGAACTAGAACAGACAGGTGCAAGGGGAAAACCGCTGGTAGGTGTCCCGAAACAAAACGAATCGGCAACAGACAAACAGAGAACACAGGTATAAATACACTGGGGATAATGGGGAAGATTGGCGACACCTGGAGGTGGGTGGAGATAAGCACAAAGACAGGTGAAACAGATCAGGGTGTGACACACTGAGTCATAGCAGAAATGCCTTTGAAACATTCAAGAAGGAAGTAGGGCATGGATCCATCCATGTTTGACAGTGCAACACTGCGCTTGCCCTCTTACAGAAACCTAACAAAACATCCCATTTACAGGTCGATTAGCCACAATCTATATTCTTCCTACTTCATTCTGTACTTCATTCTGTTCCCTAACTGCATTAACTCTAATTAGCCGTCCTAAGAAAACACATTATAACGTCAAACAAACATTGAATTCATTATCAAGTTATGAATATTACAAGGACGATGCTCCAAATCCATTATGGACCACTTTAGTGTGGGCTAAGAGGCAAGCTAATTAATAAATCAATGAAACATTCAAAGTTTCTCACCATTAATGTAAAGGCTAATGTGTTTGTGTTAAGGGCTTGCTGTTCTGTCCAAGCTTTTTAGTAAAATAGCAGTGGGTATTGCAATTCAAACAATCCTGTGTTGCTGTGGTTCACTTTAATTGGGATTGATGCAATGCCAAACCAAGGGGGACATTACAGATACACTAGTAAACCAGATATGACAAGATTTACTGAGGGGCAATCTTGCATTTCCTCAAAATATTCCTTTGTCCACAGATGATCAGTCAATGGGTATTTGACACAAACAGAAGGCATTTTCAGAAAATATGACATTAGTCATGTTGTTAGCATTCCCATTGACATTGGCTGAAGGTTTTTGTATGTTCACATTCTGTATCATAGTTTTCATTGTTATGGAGAGTTTTTTTAAGTACACAATATGCTTCCATATATTTTAGTAGTACACCAAATTTCATATACATTTTATTAAGGATTTTTTTCTTCCAGGGACCTGAGCATTCATCAGATTCATCACGATGTAGTAGCCTGAACTCCCGACATTTGTTACCAAATCAAATGTTAAGGTCCATAACAGTAGTCAGTAAACCAGCTTAGCTCTTCTCTTGACTGCTGTTGAACATAATCATCAGTGGCGAAAGTACATAGTATATTTTCATAATAGTCTCTTGCTTGAGAAATACCTGAGGCACCCTCTAATCTCAAAGCAGCACGTGGTTCAAAGTAGGGATTTAATGCTTACAGGTCGAAATTAAATTAACTCTGCCAAGGGTTCCAACCAGGAATCAAAGACCTACAAAATACTGTATGTGTCCCCTTGTATGTTTTCAGTTTCCATTCTGTTTCATGTCAAGTCGTCTGATGTGTTGTACATCCCAGCAACAGTCAGGGGAAGAAGTGGGAGGTCGGAGTTCTTCCCCTCTGTGGCAAGGCCTGTTCATACCTGTTATATTCTGATAGGAATTAAATACCTCTGAACGTTTATCAGTCAACTTCAAACACCCCATCTGTTCTTAGTTTTAGAAATTGGCTATTTACTTGGTAAGGGACTCCTACTAGTGCACTTGTCTGATTCAGTGGATACTTATAAGGTTTGTTGTGTAACCCCTGTTGCTATGGTTGCTCCTGTGTAAAGCCTCTTGTGCCATGTGTGTTTATGTTCTGATTTGCTCCCTGGTCACATCCGGTGAGGTTTCATGTTAGTGGCCACGGTGTGTGGAGGTACTTGAACATATCTGAATCCGATCAAGATTGTATTCAGCATGACCATAGCCAGAAGTTGATGAGCAACCACAGGTCCATGTTCAACCCATTTTACTTGCAGCAGCTATGACTCAGATGACATTGGCAATAAAGTACATTGCTGTGGTTCTGAGTGAAGGCCTTGTCGGGAAATAGAGGAGCTGTCAAAAAAGCACTGTGCTCTTATTTATTTTTGTGTGTGTTTTCAGGCACCCAGCTGTGTTACCTAGGAGATGAAAAGGGGTGAAGGTAGGCAAAAGACATTTGAAACCGGAATAACCAAGTGAATGTTTGCAAAGGCAAAAAAATAAAGAACACTCGCACTTGACTTTTCTTACTAGCACTGACTTGGCTGATAGCTACCTATTGAAGGAAAATGTGCTTACTATGACTGTGATTTGCAGTTGTCTCTTATCTACCTGAGATGAATGAATGAAGAGCATCTGCTAAATGACCGAAATGTAAAGGTAAAATGTACTCTGAGTTAAATGGTCTGTATGCATATCAGATAATAAAACATACACTGCACAGAGATGCTTGTTGTCTTGTAAGTCAGTGAAACAGAGCCTTGAATATATGCTTATCATTCTGTAACCCGAGGTAAATGTTAATCAGACAAAGCTCATCATGGTCATACATTAAAATGACAAAATGTGTTTTTCCGCATAAAATTATCATTCTTAATACCTTCATATTCACAGACCCACTCACCCTGCTGACCCTCACAAAAGAGTAGAAATGCCCTCTGAATTTTAAAGCACCAATTGTAAGATCTTGTTGTGGGAAGGTCAAAAGGCTTCTATTTTCATTTACCAATGGAGTGAGTCCGTAATTGTTGCATACTGGCCAGCAAGTCATGATTCGAAAAACCAACTTGAAAATAGTTGGTAATAAATCCCTAGTGCTATCAAATGTATTTGATGTCATTCATGGACCAAAACTAACTTTGGCTTGTTTTGCCAACCTATTAAGTATTTATCAAGTTATATTATTAATTTTGAATTAAATGTGTCATCTGTGTGATAAAACTTGCATGGCGTATTTATTGATTAAACAGTAGACAGAAAACAACCTTTGAAGTAAATAAGCCATTTTTAATGCACATACGATTTCAGGATGCATGTCATTTTGAGTGAGCTGCATTGATATGCCATCTTCTTTGTGTAACTATCTTAATATTTTCAGCTGTAATGCTCCAGGAGCTGTGGTTAACATGTTTCTATAGAGAAATCCCATGTAGAGCTGCAGTAAATGACAAAAATGAGTGTATGGTGATGAGGAAAGGGATAGAAACTGGGTTTTAAGAGCTATTCTCTTGCTGAACGGCAAATAAAAGATGCCCAACGAAAATTCTGTGCAGGAGCCAGCAGCAAATTTCAATTACTAATAATGTAAATTTACTGCCTAATTGGCAGCACACCATCTGTTTCTAAGAAAATAATGAGTCTGATTTTTTTTGCCATTCAGAGAAAAATATGATCTACTTATTTTTGACAGTGCAAGCTCATTTTTCATTTGCTAGCTTTAAAGATCTGTCTTAAGCACTCTCTAAGGGATCCCTATACAGAGCATCCAGAGTTTCCAGCTTTGAGAGTTTTCAAAAGAGTGGGAAAAAGTTTATGGAGGAAAAAAAACAGACAGACTCTCCAAACCGGTGACTGACTGATTCATTTCCCATCTGGTCATTCGGATCGCATACTCTTCATCGGGGTTCTGCTATGTCCTCATCCTCCACTTCTTAATGGCTGGCTGCACAGTTTGATTGTATGTAGATGAGGGGACCTGATGAAGTTATTACGTGCACAGTCATACCTGCAGGGTTTCAGCTCTGCCACTTGAGTCCCACTTATTAATGATCTGTGGGAGAGGAAAACTTACCTATCTATGCACTGAGCAATACTGAGCTTAATAGACTGCCTTTCTTTCAGAGGTAAAGTAATCGATGCAGCGAAGGAACGCAGGAACTGGTGGTTAGACTAGAATCTATGTTGAGTGTCAGGGATGCATGTTATCAGCGTTTTTAAATGTTTTGAGTTTTTGGATAACCATTAGCAATGTAATATGTTTTTGTTCGTTATTGAGGTTACATCTGTAGATATGTAGCTTCTAACTGAGGTCCTTTTTTTTTGTTGCACCTAATTAGCAGACTTTACACAATGTCAAGGAAGGCAGTGGAACAATGCCTACTAGGTACTCTCCGGGGCTAAATACAAATATGAATACCTCAAGTAACCCACTGAGCAAAACAATAAGTAAGAGATGCCAAGTACACAGTCTGCTCATTGCACTACTGATTTTATTGAAAAAGTGCATTTGAAATTTAGGCTGACTTTCAAAAAATACATGCCAAAACGTACTAAGACCTACCGTTTTGTTTTTAACTTACATGGTAACAATAAATATTAAAGTGTACTTTATGAAGAGTTTTTAAAATAACCTTAATTTAAAGTGTTACCCTTTACTACATAAGTGTTAGACCGACATTACAGGGATGATCCAAAGAAGTACATGATGTCACTTAAAGGGAAACTTCAAAATGTTCTACTTCATAGTCATCATCTCCAGCACCACCCCAACATATGTGGAAATGGTTCATTTCTATGTTTTGTAGTCAAAAAAATAGAGGAAGATAAGGGTTTTCAATGACATCATCGGTGTGCATTGTGTGATTTTGACCAATTGTGAGTAGGCATTGCCTACAAATTGGTTGATGATGTCACTGGAAACACTTATCTTTCTCTATCTTTTGTACTACAAAACATAAAAACATACCATTTTCACATATGGTGATGTTGGGGTGATGCTGGAGATGAATATGTGGTAGAACATTTTTGTCATGTGAACAGTAAGACTAGAGGCAAACAACCACCGGCAACAAACAGACTACTGTGGTTCCTACAGAGAACTTTTAATTTGCATATTAATGAATGTTTATGTTTTATTGTGTGGTAACACTATTTGAACTGTCTTTGAAATGGATAGTTCCGGTGCTTTGTACCCCTGCCATTTGGCTGTTAATCATAGAGAATGACTTTGCGGTGACCAGAGTGACAGAAAAATAATGAATAACACTCTCTCCAATGCAGAACTTCCCATTAATTCATTTGAACATGTCTCTCCCTCTACTCCTTTGGAGTGTCACAGCTGAGGAACACTACGTGGGTGCAACGCTCGTTAACTGGGAGGAATAAAATCCATTCACAGTTGAAAATATCCAATACAATTTACACAGAAGTAAAACTAGGACAGGCATATATTCTCTCTCTGCGCTTCTCTTGTCAAAGGAACCATTGTAACAATATTGGAGTGTTGAATCAGACAAAATGTGTTTAAGTGTGTGAGAACTGAGTTTCAGATTTATCACTGCTAAAAATAAATCCCAGTTTGTTAAGTCTCGCATTTAGATAACTTAATTTCTAGTCACACAACAAAGCTGATCAACTGTCCAGTCTGGAGCCTCAGTGCCGTCTCCTGTTGCTCAATGTATTCAGGAATGACTGCGGTTTGCCCTTGACCTCAATGAAATATTCAATGAAAGGCCACACACATTCAGCCATCCCTCTTTATTGAGAAGTACAGGCACGTCTGGCCCTACTTTCGGACAGTAACTATTGGACACGTTCATCTCCCGCTGACAGTGCTGTAGTCACAGGGTCACCGTTGTCCGACTCTGAACTCTTCCAAGCTGCACACAGACAGACCTGAATCATATGAATGGTCTCATTCACACTCTGTCTCAGAAACATTAGAGAAAGGACTGAGATTTGCTCTGTCCCTGGACAGTGATATGTGTCTGGCTAGTGAGGTCATATTGCAGTGGTGTGTCTGCTGTCCAGTATCCAGTATCCAAGCTTGTGCCACTATGAGCAAAGCACCTGTAACCTACACCTAATGCTTTTCCATTATGAAAGAACACAATCAACACTACAGTGTGTATGGCCTTACAGTTCATTTAGATGCTAAAGCCCTCTGTTATGCAGCTTTTCAAAGTGCATATATTAGCCGTGCTATGTACAATTGTACTAATGCACTTACCAATTACAGTAGCAGCCCTGAAGAAAACACAGCCAACGTATATGTTATAGGAGCAGTATCACAGGTATACATGGATCAATACATACTTTGCATATGTCTCGTTTCAACCTGATTCTGTCACGGTTGTCGTCGGTGAATGAGGACCAAAACGCAGCAGGTACGTGAATGCTCATCTTGATTTTTAATTATCTTCAAAAATGAACATACAAAATAACAAAACCGAAAAACGAACAACTAACAAACAGTCTGGCAAAGCAAAGCTCAACACAGAACAATCACCCACCAATCACACACACAAACACACCCTAATATATGGGACTCTCAATCAAAGGCAGATAGACAACACCTGCCTTCAACTGAGAGTCCCAACCCCAATTAACCAAACATAGAAACACACACACCAGACTAACCATAGAATACAAACACATAGACCATCAACCAAAAACCCAGAAATACTAAATCAAACACCCTTTACACAAACACACCACCCCGAACCACAAAACAAATACCCTCTGCCACGTCCTGACCAAACTACAAAAACAATTAACCTTATACTGGCCAGGACGTGACAGATTCAGTCTGTAGAACTCACAGCACTGCTTGGGTACTTGGAGATGTGATCTGAAAACTGAAACTCTTGAGTCTGCAGAATCGTGATGTACTGCACTGGCTCGATACGATTCAATTAAATGCATAACAACAAACGCAAGTATTTTTTGTTTATATTTCTTACAATTAAGTTTGATGTGATGTCATAACAATGAAGAATCCCTGTAAGTAGCCTAGTTCAGTTCCATATGTCTGGGATGGAAACATAGATCTGTGTCATCTTTGCTCAAGCACCTGGTAGGCTTTTCAGTCGACTGCCTCCATACGCTGTATTTTTCACACATGAGAGCCGCGGGCCTGAGACAGGACAGGAGCTGCTCTCCGTGGGATTGGCTCCATGCTGCCTCCTCTGTCTCTGGGGCTCCACCATGCACATATGTGAGGGCTAATCCATTCAGAGCACTGGAAACTTCTGCCTCACATACTGTACCACACACAGCCAAGAAGCATGTGTTTTCAAATCATCATACAACTGGCAGTACAAGGCAAAGAATAGGTTGTTGTGCATGTGTGTGTGTGCATGCACATTGTGTGTGCGTGTGTGTACTGGACATGGGCCAAGCTCTGTCTATGTTTCTCTTTCTAAACTCAGCAAAAAAAAAGAAACGTCCCTTTTCAGGACCCTGTCTTTCAAAGATAATTCGTAAAAATCCAAATAACTTCACAGATCTTCATTGTAAAGGGTTTAAACACTGTTTCCCATGCTTATTCTATGAACCATAAACAATTAATGAACATGCACCTGTGGAACGGTCGTTAAGACACTAACAGCTTGCAAACGGTAGGCAATTAAGGTCACAGTTATGAAAACTTAGGACACTAAAGAGGCCTTTCTATTGACTCTGAAAAACACCAAAAGAAAGATGCCTAGGGTCCCTGCTCATCTGCATGAACGTGCCTTAGGCATACTGCAAGGAGGCATGAGGACTGCAGATGTGGCCAGGGCAATAAATTGCAATGTCCATACTGTGAGATGCCTAAGACAGCGTAACAGGGAGACAGGAAGTACAGCTGATCATCCTTGCAGTGGCAGACCACGTGTAACAACACCTGCACAGGATTGGTACATCCGAACATCACACCTGCGGGACAGGTACAGGATGGCAACAACAACTGCCCGAGTTAGACCAGGAACACACAATCCCTCCATCAGTGCTCAGACTGTCCGCAATAGGCTGAGAGAGGCTGGACTGAGGGCTTGTAGGCCTGTTGCAAGGCAGGTCCTCACCAGACATCACCGGCAACAACGTCACCTATGGGCACAAACCCACCGTCGCTGGACCAGACAGGACTGGCAAAAAGTGCTCTTCTCTGACGAGTCGCAGTTTTGTCTCACCAGGGGTGATGGTCGGATTCGTGTTTATCGTCAAAGGAATGAGCGTTACACCGAGGTCTGTACTCTGGAGCGAGATCGATTTGGAGGTGGAGGGTCCGTCATGGTCTGGGGCGGTGTGTCACAACATCATCGGCCTGAGCTTGTTGTCATTGCAGGCAAATCTCAATGCTGTGCGTTACAGGGAAGACATCCTCCTCCCTCATGTGGTACCCTTCCTGCAGGCTCATCCTGACATGACCCTCCAGCATGACAATGCCACCAGCCATACTGCTCGTTCTGTGCGTGATTTCCTGCAAGACAGGAATGCCAGTGTTCTGCCATGGTCAGCGAAGAGCCCGGGTCTCAATGCCATTGAACACGTCTGGGACCTGTTGGATCGGAGGGTGAGGGCTAGGGCCATTCCCCCCAGAAATGTCCGGGAACTTGCAGGTGCCTTGGTGTAAGAGTGGGGTAACATCTCACAGCAAGAACTGCCAAATCTGGTGCAGTCCATGAGGAGGAGATGCACTGCAGTACTTAATGCAGCTGGTGGCCACACCAGATGCTGACTGTTACTTTTGATTTTGCCCCCCCCCCCTTTGTTCAGGGACACATTATTCCATTTCTGTTAGTCACATGTCTGTGGAACTTGTTCAGTTTATGTCTCAGTTGTTGAATCTTGTTATGTTCATACATATATATACACATGTTAAGTTTGCTGAAAATTAACACAGTTGACAGTGAGAGGACGTTTCCTTTTTGCTTATTTTATATCGGAGCACCCTATTGTAAAGCTGTCAGGAAAATACTCTCTTAAAGGTGCAGACCCTATATACTGTTGCCTTGTAAGCAGCTTTGTGCATTTACTTCAGCATTCAAGTATTCATCATTCAGAATGGTAGATTTTGTCTCTCAGGAAAATTGGCATTTTCCACAGGCCATGAAATGCACAAAGCCAGCTGTGGAGAATGAGGGAGAGACTGCAACAAAGAGTGAGAGGGTATTTGAAAGACACATTAAAGTGGTGTTTCACAATAGCTGTAGACAATGAGTTACAAGGAGCAGGCAAGAAATGGTAAGGATTATCATCGATGGGAGATGCGTTAAGTGTCAGCTGTTTGGATTCCTGATCCCCCAATCCAACCTTCTTACTAGACAGTGGGCTGGGTTGTAACATGGCATCTGTGGATGTGTTAAAATATAGGCTAATCTAACTATGTTGACTTGTTGTGTTATGTAAATGTTGTGTTCTAAGTCTCCATGTTGAATACCCATCATCATCACCCATCCTCCTCAACATCATTATGAATACAATGCACTAAGATGTTCAATTACCTGTCATTTTTATAATGTGAGATTATTGAAAATGGTTAAGTATTCACAACATTTCCAAATGTCTTAACCTTTTGGGCTAAATCAGGGCCACACAGAGTGTTTCTTGGTAGTCTTAAACAACTCTATTTTGAAACAAAAGTACCCACATCACACATATGATTATGGACTTTAGAAAAAGAAGACACCTGTACCATGTCAGATAAAGAGTTAAAATGTATTACATTTAGAGTTTGCATCCCAATATTACACTTTATATACATCCCAAAAGATTGAAATATAACAAAACGTTTTGACATAGAAACACCGGCTTTTCGGCGGCTTTTAAAAAATAATGTTTATTAATTATGAAATGATATATTTTTTTTAATTTGCATTTCACACATGAGGCCACAAAGTAATTTGACTGCAGGAAAAGGCTACATATCGTTTATATGAAGGTTATGAATGTCTTTTATGAGACCATAATTCTCCAATTAAATCACTCTCTGATCATTTGCATGAGAACCAAAGGCATAGGATTGTTTTAAAATGCAAATTACTAGACATAAATATGTCCCCAAATGTCATTTCAATAATCTAAACTGCTTTAAAATATATAGTATTGTGCTCTTTTAGCCTTCACTTGCTTGCTAATGCTAATCAGTGCCATTGTCTCATAATGCAAATGTTTGTAGGAGGCCAGAGTGGAATTCATCCCTTAGATACCACACAAAGCCGATTTGTGTCAAAGCACCGGGGCACATTACTTTGCAAATGAAATGCAGGGAAAGCACAGATTATAATCCAGTTACCAGGAGAGAGGGGAACTACATAATAATAACACAGCAGACACATACAACTGCACTAGTTCTCTCTAGCATTGAATGTTCTCTAGCATTGAATAGTTATCTCGCATTGAATGTTCTCTAGCATTGAATAGTTCTCTAGCAATGAATGTTCTCTAACATTTAATATTCTCTAGCATTGAATAGTTATCTAGCATTGAATAGTTCTCTAGCATTGAATAGTTATCTAGCATTGAATAGTTATCTATCATTGAATAGTTCTCTAGCATTGAATAGTTCTTATGAAAAGAGTGGATTTCAATATGTTTCTTCAAGGCTAGTTAACAAGTTCAGCTGAGCCCACAGATATATGCATGTAATTAGTGTAAATCTCTTCAGTGTCATTAATCTATTGCCTGCCTGCCTGCCTGCCCATGGGCACTCATACTAGTGGAGCTGGTAGATTGCTAGAAGCCAATCAATGGCTATATTTGGATATGTTCAAAAGCAGGACCTTTTT